>NC_143572.1:89274248-89425255 GCF_054136105.1 Typopeltis vanoorti | reverse complement strand
TATGATGGCCTGCATTGCTTTTCTAGGTTGTCTGCTATTGCTCCTGCTTTTTCTGTATCAGTCAGTGCAGTTCCATGTGCGGTCTGCAAGGTTTTAAAAAATTTCCATATTGTGTGATCTTCTGGGTTAAGTGATGAGAGTTTATTTTCCCAATCTTGATTCCTGTGGTTTTTAAGTGATATTCTCACTTGGTTGGTCAAGTTGTTCAGTATTTTCTTGTCCTGTGGGGCTCTTGTGTTGTGGTATCTTTTCCTGGCTTTGTTTTTTGTTCTGATTAGTTCCATGATGTTTTCTGGGAGCCATCTGGTTGGATGTGGTTTTGGTGACTGCATCTAATGCTTTTTTGATTTGGTGTGTTAGATTGTTTACTGCTTCATCTATTTCTTCTTTTTTAAGGATGGTGGGTGCTGGGCCGATGTATTCTGGAAGGATTTTTGCAAGCTTGTCCCATGAAATGAAGGTGTGCTGGGGAGCCAGTTGTTCTTCCGTGCCAAGTTTGATCAGGACTGGGTTGTGGTAAGATGATAATTCATTGATTATCTCCAGTTGGTACTGGTAACTGATGTTTTTAAGGATAGCTATGTCGAGTACATCTGAACTTCCACTGGGGGCTGCAGTGAGTGTGCTCAGTGGGTCCTGCTACCACAGCTGAGTTGAGTAGTTGTGTAGGATGCGTCCACTTCTGTTATTTGTGGTGCTGAACCATGCTGTGTGTTTGGTGTTCAACTCTCCTGCTATGATGGTCGGGTCAGTGGTGCCAAGGATGGCATCCAGGTCTGCTGTGAGTAGAGGGTTGCTTGGAGAGTTGTACGCAGCATATATCTTGATGCTTCCAACGTTGTTTGAGTGGACTTGAATACCTGTAATCTCCAGGTGGATGGTCTGTGGGTTGGGTATGGCATTGTGGTGGAGGTATGGTTTGATGTAGATGGCAGTGCCTCCACCTCTGGTGCTGAGTCTATCCGTTCGGCACATCGTGTATCCTCTCACTTTTGGGTTGTTGGCAGGTCTTAGGTGGGTCTCGTTGATCAGCATTTTGTCTGGGTTGAGTCTTTGTGCAAAGTCCTGTAGTTCTAGTGTCTTGTTGGTGAGGCCGTTGGCATTCCAGGCGGCAATCAAGAGTGAGTTCGGTTTAACTTTGGTTTTATTCGTCGTTGAGTGCCGTCAGTATGGATTGGGTTCCTTGCAGCATAGTTGCTAGCGAGGCAGTCAGTATTGCTGTGATGTTGGAGCTTGTAAGGTTGTCCTGTGTTGTGGCCTTTGGGCAGGCTGCTTCTGCGTACGTCTTGGGGGGAGGTTGAGCTCTTTCCTGTCTTTTTTGGTTAGGGTTTGATGGCTGGTCAGCTGGGATACTTTGAGTGGTCTTCAGTGGGGCGGGTCTTGCAGTCCCTCTATTTCTGGGGTGGTGGCTGCATCCTTTGTAGTTGGATGGACGGGGTCCTCCACAGTTGGCACATTCGGCTGATGTGGTTCTCGGTTTGTGCATGTAATGGTTTGATGTTTCACTCCGCATTTCAGGCATTTGAATTCAGCTTTACACAGCTTTTGGGCGTGGCTAAACTTTTGGCAACGGTGGCATTGCCCTGCTGATGCCCTTTTCCTGAGTGGTTCCGTTGATATTTTAAGTCCGCAGACCGCGGTTATATCGTAGATTTGTTTTTGAGTATTGTGGACCTCAACTAACACGAGTGGCATTGGTCGTTTGTCGGATCTGAGCATCCGGCTAACTTTGATTGGGGTTAGGCCTTGTTGTGTGAGGTCTGTTGTGATCTCCTCAGTGGTTATGCCTTCAGCTAACCCCTGGTAGTACCACTTTCAGGTTTCTTTCGCTGCTGAGAGCGAAGGTGTGGTACTGAATGTTGGTGTTGTCCATTATTTTGGTCATTTGCCTGTAATCTGTGACCGTTTGTGGTTGAATCTTAACTCCTTCGTCCGTGTTTTTGGCCCAGGAGTATTCTATTTTGTGTTGTCTGAGGTTACGTGCCACCGTGGTCCATTTGTCTTTATCGCGTAGGATTACTGGGGGGACCTTTTCCCTTTTGTCTTGGACTTCTTGTGCAGGTGTGTCTTCTTCCATCTGAGTGTCAGCGGTTCTACGCCTTTTACTGGCGTGTTCTTCCGGGGGGTTCGCCGAATGGGAACTTTTGGTGGGGGGAGGGACAGGATGTTCCCCTGGGATATATCTCCCTCATTTTCGTCGTCAGTGTTATCTGGTTTTTCTATTTTAGAGTCATTGTTAAACGGTGTAGAGGAAATGATTCGTATAGTTTGACCTTCCCTGGCCAGTTGTCATTAAGGAGTTTTCCTAGCCTTAGGAATTCCCTGTATACGTCATCAAGGTAAGGGGTTTGTCCATTGTCGTGGATCTAGATTAGACTAATAAGAAATTGGCTGGAACTTACCTTCGATGTTTTCATCCCACTTCCAGGACTCACTATTTAACTACACAGTAGATAATCCAAATATAATCCAAATCGTCTTCACTACTCACTCACTGAATCGAACGAGAATCAACTACTGTACTGTCGCAAATCAATCACTCCCGTACTCCGGGCGTCCACAACTTACCGATACTCACTACTAATCACTCACCATGCCGTCCTGTCCAATCTCTAAGATCACTCGCGGTGTGTCTTATACACAGATTATATATATGTACAGGGTGTTCGGGATAAATTTGACATATTTATAATTAATTATATTTTTCCGTAAGTTACATGTATTAACACACACTTCTCTTCATTTAAAAGTTTGGACCCTTCTTCATTCATATACAAGATGTCAGAAAGGATGGATAGCTGGAACCCACCTGAATCATGGAAGATAATAACTTGTATCATGATGATTCGTGCCCGCCATCAAAATAAGGATATTACGACTGCTGTCCAATGCTCCCTGAATACAGTAAAAACAATCAGGCATGAACTAGAGACTACGAGGATGTAGCAAGAAGAAAGATCCCTAGCAGACGATCTGATTGCGTTCGTACAGCAGAATTCCTCGCAAATCTGCAGGAACAGGTGTTGAAGAACCCTGGCATTGGAATTCGGGCTTTGTTCGTGGAGTTGCTAACTGTAGTCAAGCCCTGGATAACAAGGGTAGCCAATGGTAGGCCGTATGTATGGCAGCAGGATTCGGCCCCTTGCCACACCTCTGGGAAAAGTCAAAAATGGTTGTCTGAAAATTTCTACGACTTCACCAGTCCAAATGTTTGGCCTCCAAACTCCCCAGACCTTAACCCCATGGATTATTTTGTATGGGGCGCAGTTGAAAAAGACACCAATCGCACTTCCAGTAATACAAAAGCCCAGTTAGTGGATAAAATTAAAACAGTTTTTGCGGCCCTTCCCAGGGAGACTGTAGCATCAGCTTGTTCGAGGTTCCGAAGCAGAATTGAAGCTGTGATCGATGCTAATGGTGGTTATTTTGAGTAAATCTTGTTGATAGTATTGTAATTAACTCTGCCTGTAATGTTTTTTTGTCAATTCATTAAATTTAATAGATACAAAGAAGATTTTCTTTTTCCTTACGAAACTGTCAAATTTATCCCGAACACCCTGTATGTATACGCGGGCAGCTACAGTACACGTTATCGCTTGTCTAATGCGTCAATTTGAATAGTTGGACGGTCGTTACTGGCCACGCATTTAAGCTAATAATCAATATTATTATATATATTTATAACTAATGCATTCTATGAAGCACAGACATAGCTTTACGACTGCGTTTATTTATAGCATGATTGAGTAAGAAAAAAAAATGGCAATAAGGCATTTTGGGATTCTACTTACAGAAAAAAAAAAAAAAAGAAGAAGAAATGATAATTTGGAAGAAACAAGGACAGCAATTGATAAGTGCAAATTCGAAGAAAAAAAATCTTTCAGAAAACCGGCAAAATGGCACGAAATTGAAAATTAATTAAAAGCGATAGATCAAAGAAGATCGGTTTGCTGCTACAAAAATAATTGTTCAACGAGCAAAATTATTAGCAACAAAGAAATATCGATTTTAGAGGGTCGACATCGAAGTGATTTATGAGGAGAAATTTAGGAATGCCATAAATTTCTCCTCATAAATGCAAGACGAATTCGAAAATAAAACAGTTTCCAATTCATCATAAATGCTAGAAAACAAAAGATTTCAACTTTCGCAGATTGATAATAGGGATGAAGTGCCCGTGTCCTTTGATGTGCCCTCGTAAAAGACTCAACTCCAAAGGGAAAAGTGTGGTATTAATAATTCTTTTGACAGTACGGATGATGATTTCACTGTTTCTGATAAGAATCAAGTCAGAAAATTTTGAGAGTGAAAATGAATAAAGGTTTGAGAAAATTAATGAAATTATAAAAGTTATTTACGTTAGATTTTTAATGAGTCGATAATTTTTAATTGCTTTATTTAACAGACGGAAAATAATGCATTAAGATTTAAAATTAAATTAATAATGTGAAAAATTTGATACACAATTCGTGCGTCTTATACTGAAGATATTTTTTCACAGAAATCCATGACAAATGCGTCCAATACAGCAGCGAGTCAGACAAAAAATACGATAAGATAATTTAAGACAGCAAGGAGCATCTCTTATTTCGTTTCTGAAAACCGCGATTAAACTTCACTTCAGGAAACTAGAACGTGCTGTTTAGAATACTGAATGACTACCACGAATGTATGCCATGGAATAAACTGGTTCATTAACAAAGAAATATGTTTACATGATTCGATGTACATCCACAGCTATCACTGGAATCTTGGTCGAATAAAGCATTGAAGCAGGAATAAATCCGAACGTGCTCATCCAAAGCCCTACTTTTCAGCGTGGTGGGGAGGAAGTTTCTTAGGGGCATTCTACGTGAGTGCAATCCCTGAATTGAATTGTCAAAATAAAACACTGTTAACTGATTATTTGTTTTAGTGTTCTGTGAGATAACTATCTAGCATAAATCGATGATTTCTTTATCAAATGAATCTTTTATATATAAGAAACAATCTTGCATTTTGCAAATAAGACAAACACATCAAAAATATCGTTTAATATTTATAAAACATACTAGATATACAAATAGGTGATACATAAATTTGTATAAAATATATACAGGTACTTAGTTTTAGATCTAAACATTAAGATCAGTAAGACATCCTTTTTGTTCTTGATAAAAGGGAAAATCTTGAACCACTGAATGTTTTCTTCTTTTCACCCGTTTTTTTTTTCAAAACTCCCAATAAAAGTCCACGCATATTCACTTCAATTAGAGGCATATTATTCACATGAATTGAACCGTCAGGATCAATTCACGCCTTGCGCTTTGAAAAAAAAAAAAGATAGTAGTCTCGCCACTATTATGCATTCGTTTTTTCTTTGAAGAGCGGATATTTATGAAGCGTGTCCACGTAGAACTTCGTTTTGACAGTTGTTTGCAAAATTTTCTCGATCTCTTCATCCAGATTATGCACTTTTTATTCCAGAAATCCTCTTTTTTGCTAATCCTCTGAGGCGAGAGAGACAAATTGGCGAATCCGAGTCTTAAACTTTGAAAGCTTGCGCATCTGATGGTAAACGGGAAGCAAACGTTTCAGCAGTTGATGCAAACTTCACGAATACCACAGATTTCTTCTCGAAGTGCAGCTGAAACGAAAGCCTTGTTCTTTATCAAAATTACACGAGCAAGAACTGACAAAATTCCTCCATCTGACAGGCTTCATTCTGAATAAAAGACACTTTTCACTCATGTTCGTGTCACAAACTGTCGCCTTCATCGGGTGGAGTATATGAATATGAACGCAGCCGTGAATCTTCTGCGGACGTTGGCTTGAGATCGATTAGAAAGTATCCATGCGGTTTTGATGAATTGCATCTTTTTAAGACTTCCATAATATAGAAGGCTATAACTGGAAGGCAAGATGCATCAGCAACTTATTCCTTCTATCCAAGCAGAGAGATATGTATGAAACATTCAAGATAATGGTTCGTGCTCGTTTCTCTTTCGGAAAAAATTCTGAGTGATCATCAGGACACTGAAATTACGATGATGGCTTCCTTTTATGAACAAACCTGCTATTTTGAGCATGCATTTGCTTTGGAGAACAGATCGCTAATAATTAAGAGATTTCTTACTTCTGGAGAAAACTCAAATGCCCTGTAGACCTTTTATAAAATTCAACGAGGAATTTGTCTTTTCAAACCTCAGAGGGCGCTGATCTTCGGATTATATTTTATAATCTGCATTCCACTTTGGATGGATCTGTAGATGATCACTGTTGCAGTAATATAGATAGAGTCAATGGTACGAATAACCATCCCCTGATTGAAATCTTTCGTCATAATGCCAAATTTCATAAATCTAACAGTTCGTATCCGTAGCTGAGTTCTGTAAGTTCTACAGAAGTCCGAACTCTGGTGATTGCTAGCGAATTGTCCATATGTTCACAGATTGAACTTCGTATTTCTCCACGCACGTTTGGCACAGAGGAGAGACACGCTTACTATGCGTTCAAAGGTGGAATAGATGACTCAAGGCTAGCACCGTTGCCTGTATGATTCTGAAATGTGTCAGTTTCGGGAAACAAATTTTCTGCGGATGTTTCTGTGCTTTCAAAACGGGAGTGTTCTAGGTGTTGTTCTTCTGTACAGAGGATCACGGAAAGAAATAAAAGTTGGAACCGTCTTCATCTTTACAGAATGAGAGGAAAGCAAGATTGCACTTTTTTTTTTTTTTTTTTAAATTCATGTAGCTCACATTCCCAGATTTCTTGGCGGGTATAATCTTGAAGGGCCTGCTTAATTGCATATGAGCGATCAAGTGCGTTTTCGTAAATTTGCATATGCCTGTCATGTTTATAGAGAGGATGCATGGATCGATTATCACAGCAGTTAGGGTGACAGTGAAAAAATAACTTCAATAACTGTTTTTGAGAGAGAAAATGGCATATTTTGTAATCTCCTTTTGGTGAAACAAAGACACCAAATTTATTTTGGTACTATTGTAAATAAATTTTATCAAGTCTGCTCTGCGTTTCCTTTAAGCGATGCCCTCGATGGGATACCACACCTAGCGTTCCTGGTTTTATGAAATAAATCTTGAAGACTAAAATCAAATTGAGGTAATGTGAAGGTGTTCGAAGGGGTCCAACTTAACTGTTTGCAGTAGCAATTGTAGAAATCTTTCACAACTTTCGTAGTATGATACGAGTTCATGTTTGAGATCAAACATTTTGCCATTTGTGTACCATTCCGGAAATTCCTGACGTTGAGAAGTTTCATATACTCTGGTCTATGGAACTTAATTTGAAATTACTCTTAAGTAATCAAGGTTGTCATCACGAACGTACCAGTAAGGAAATCCTTCCCTCGCACTGCTTTCCAGATAAAAAAAGAATTCTTTAGGGAGGTTTTTTGCAGACAGCCTGGTTCACAGGAAATTCATATTATCCATAAATCTGATTTGTGGTGCTGGAATTGTCATAAGAGTTTTGCATCCCATCATGATCACATCTGGTGGCAACTATCGAGCATACAGTTCTTGAAGAATGAGGTATGAATTAAGGATCCTGCATTGTGAGCTTATATTCGAATAAGACTTTTTAAAGGTGCAGCTTCAGCTCTGGCAAGCCAATCACAGTGAATTGTCTTTACAACAAGACACCACAAACATACCCACATGAACTGTGACTACCTGAAGTAAGAAAAGCATGTAGTTATCGCTTCTCGACCTGTTGTCTAAAGGTGTATCTATTCGCGGTACGGTTTCCTGCAGAAGTACCGGTAGCCTGGTATGTGTAAGAATGACTCTTTAATTATTTTAGTTTTAACTGGTTCTAGTTCCTTGTGCCCGTTTGTCAGAGTTCCGCCTCTTGTAAGAGATTTCTTCTTACAGGGAACGCTTAGGGGATTCCAATTTTTGGAGTCTGCACTAAAATAATCTTTCACACATTTCGCAGGCATTACATTAAGGTAGCGCAGGACTCTTTTATTGGTAGATACCCTATTTCTTTGTTTTTCGTTCCCACAACCATGGGAAAACACATTAAGTATAGTTTGATTGTACTTTTTGTTTCTCTCTTTCGTTTTCCGAGTTCGGTTAAGTCACTATTGCCAAAAGTTAGAATTTGAAGTAGACACTAAAGCAGAACGTTTGGTTGTCAAAGCTGTAATGACAAGAGTGGAATCAAAAATAACATCGATTTACACCATACGGAGGAAGAAAATATCAGATCATGCTGGGTAGCATAACGAGAACAGACAAATTTCATAGTTTTCCCCTGGAATGTATAGAAAACAGTGAGGTTTATTTGCAAGGTTGGGTGTTGTCTGACATAAAAACCTTTCATTGCATGGGCAATCCATATGGGAAATCCACAGCTGTAATTACGGAGAATGAAATTTTACTACGGAGATGAAACAGCCTGTCCAACTTCATGTTTAGAGGACCTGCCGGAGTAATGATCAATTATCCGGGAGTCGGTGTTTCAAATGTAGGTATATTGTGGCGGCTAGTCGGGAACAGGTTCCACACCACCATCTCACAAAACCAAGCACACAAACTTTACCGAAGCTACCTCAAACATGAGCAATCAGCAACGGCTAACTTTCACAATAATAGAGTTCCGATACCACCTTTGGAAGATAAGGAATGCAGCTCTCTTCCAAAAGCGCAGGAAAGGCCTCCCAGACATTATAAGAAGCTGCAGGACCTCCAAGAACTACCTAGAAATGAAACTTAGAGCTCGGACCAACGTAGTTCCAGAAATAGTGGTGCTCCCCGAGGAACCTAGCTTATTTGTGGGATGGTAAGTTAAAATTTTAATGTAACCTCCACCCGTAGCATTTAGGCCGTCGACCCAAATCTAACCCCCCACCTCTCCAGGCAGATCCTAACCCATCCTAATTAACCTAACAAGTTAAAACTCTAGTGACCCCCCCCCCCACACACACACACACACCGGCGCTCGGATGTCTCACAGTGTGGCACATCCGATGGGAAACACCGAATAGGATGTTAAGCCAGTCAAGTTAAATACGGAGGCAAGCAAACGCTACCTAATGCAGCAATATATTTCCCACATTAGGTTATAACTGGCGGGGTGAAACGCAACCTCGGGGGTTGTCACTCCTCCCGAAATGCAGGGATATTCCAAAAGCTAGGAACCAGCAGAACGTAGAATCTGTTTCAAAGTTTACCCTATCAAGTAGAGCTCTTCGGCTCTAAAACGGAAGTGATGACTGGGTAACACCACATAAAGTGACTCGTCTGATCTGTTCTTCTCAGGTACTACACTTCTCAGTTACATTGCTTGTTGGCTTTTAAACTAACATTGAAGTCGCACAGAAAGTTTCAGTGTCAACCTAAAGCAGACCACGATCCCCCAATAACGGATTTCCCAGAGATAGAAACTCCAAAAAACGTCAACAAAGGAAATGTTACCCCCCCTCATCATCCAGAGTACCCCCGACACAACGCCTTTGGTAGTTATAAAGGAAAATAGTACAGTTGAGCCGGAGGAAGAAGCTCCTAAGGAGAAAGAAACCCTCGTGCCGGAAACCCAGTGTACAGTCATCGAGGTCGCAGCTGACGACCACCTCTCAGTCTGCTCGACCGAAAATAACGTGGACCCTAGTGAAGCAATCAATTACTTGGGGGAGAATCTCACCATCGACTACCAAGCTGGATCCCCATCCGACAGCCCCCTCCCCAGGGTGACACTGATCAAGCTGCTATCCAAAGCAAAGCGAGGTTCTCGCTTACTGACATGGAGGTGGAGGACACCTACAGAGTTAGTGAGAAAAAACGTGGAGGATCGCTAAGTCGGAGCCGTAGCAGGACAGCACACCGGAACAGAATCCGTTAAGAAAACCAAGAACCTCCCACCCACTCGCCTGTAATTTTCGTGGGCCTAAAAATCGCAACCCTGAACATCCAAGGGTTCAATAATGAAAATAAACACGACTGGGTGTCTGACGTCATGACAACACAATTTGGACATTCTCTTCCTCCAAGAAACACATATTAACCAGATTAGCCTGGGGAAAAAAATGGAAAAAAAATGGAACAACAAAACCTTCTGGAGTTTCGGGACCCACAGAAGCAGAGGGGTGGCGATACTTTTTAACGCCAACTTCCATGGGAAAATCCTGTACTCAAGAAGGGACCAAGAAGGCAGGATTATAGCTGTGCATATAAAAATCCACAACCATAGTATCGTTCTCGTGAACATCTTCGCCCCGACTGAGAAAGCGAGTAGGAAAAACTTTATTAAGGAACTATACCCATACCTGGAAGGTTCCCCCGAAATCATCTTAGTTGGAGACTTCAACTTTGTCATGAACACCCAACTCGACAAAGTTGGAGGAGACCCGAAGCAAGGAGAAGTTGGCAAACACCAGCTGTCAGAACTTTGCTGCGAAGTAGAGATCACAGACGCCTGGGACTCTCTCCACCCAGGGTAAATAGGAACAACCTGGCGCTGTAGTAGGCAGATTGGAACCCCTCTTGACCGATTCTACATCTCTCACAGCCTAACCGACTACCTAACCGGCATTACACACAACTACGATAGTACCACAACACGGATCTCTGACCACGCGGCTGTCCATATGGGCATTGACATCCCAACAGAGGAGTTTCACGGGCCCGGCTACTGGAGGTCCGACCCGGCACTCCTTGAGCACCCCAGGGTTAAGGAAGAAATGAAACAACTACTTACGGAACTAACAAACAGCGAAAATACGGAAAGGAAAGCAGATTGGTGGGAGACTCTAAAATCACAGTGCAAGGGTAAGCTACAAGAAATAGACCTTCTTTTAAAACAGGAAACAAGGCAAAAAAATCCGGAAGATGTACAAGCTGATTGACATCTTCCAACGTGGCCCCAACAACAGGAACACCCCTCAAATTCAGCAAACCATCAAACACTACAGGGACGCAATAAGGAAACTTGAACAAGAGGAAATCGCTTCACAGCAATTAAAAGCGAGAGTTAAAAATATAGCCGCGGAGAGGATCTTCTCGTGAGCCTTCTCCCGACAAATAAAAAAAGATAGGAGAGAAAACACCATAAAAGCGATCTCACACGACAACAGACTATCCGCGGAGGAACGCCATGTCATTAACGCCTTCCAATCCTACTACACGCGCCTTTACACCAAAGAACCGGTCGAGGTTACCCTCTGGCCGATCCTTCTGAAACACAACAGGAAAATAACAGAAAACCAAATCACAAAACTCGAGAAACCGCTTTCTCTCGGGGAGTTGGAAACTGCCATGAAGAGCCTCAAGAATCACTGAGCCCCGGGTTCGGACGGCCTCCCATCGGAGTTCTACAAGGAATTCTGGCCGACCCTGGGCCCAGCGCTACTAAAGACAACTTTATACTGTCTTACCATGGGGACGGTTACTGCTTCCCAAAAAACAGTACTCATTACCCTCATCCCTAAAGCAGGCAACACGCAAGAAGTGAAAACTGGCGACCGGTAACACTGTTGAACGTCGACTATAAGATAATTGCAAAGTGTATCGATAACCGCCTTTCAGACATCCTACCCACCATCATTCTCAACGGGCAGGCGTGCACGGTGCTAGGCAGAGGCCTGACACACAACATCCACTTCCTACGGGACATAATCGCATACCTGAACTACGTTGAACTTCCAGCCACTCTCATCTCTCTGGACCAAAGTAAGGCCTTTGACAGAGTGTCCCATGACCTCCTTTGGGAAACACAAAATCAACACGGTCTAGGACCCTCCATTCTGCGTGCCGTTAAAACCCTTTATAAAGGAATAAGTAGCAGCATCTCAATTAACAGCCGTATTACGAACCCCATCAACATCATAAGAGGGGTACGCCAAGGGTGCCCACTCTCCCCACTCCTCTATGTCATCTACATAGAGATCCTGGCCAACAACATCAGGAATAACAACGAAATTAAAGGCGTGGAGCTGCCACAAACACCAAGCCCAGCTCTTAAATGCTTGCTTTACGCAGACGATATTAGCCTAATCATCAGGAATGAGGACTCAGAAAACGGCGTGGCAAACTCCTTACATATTTTTGAAAGAGCCTCAGGCGCAAAGATCAACGCGAGGAAAACCACCAGGCTCCCCATTGGCTTCTGGGGCAAAAGGGAAACACACACAGCACACATCAAATTTCTCGGCATAGGTATTAACAATCAGAACACCGTCTGTAACGATCAGGAAATTCTCGCGAAATTAAAACAGATTAAACAAAGGTGGTCTTCCTGTGCCCTCGATTTTAGTAGCAGAGCACAAATCATAAAACAGCTAATGTGGCCTATCATTGCTTACTTTGTTACCCCCCTCAACACTACCCAACAGTTCCTGTCAAAATGTCAGAGAATCTGCTACAACTTCCTTTGGCGAGACGTTAAAGATAGGATCAAGAGGATCAAAATGACTAGACCCGTAGGGGAAGGGGGGCTCAACATCCCCCTATTCCCTGAAGCCATCGCGGCTATCAAAATACAAGAACTGATTAAAATAATGTGTAACCCGCATCACATCTCCCACGGCCTCACAAAGTTTTGGCTAGGCACTAGATATGCCAAGCTTTTCGAGCAATCCTACGTAGGCCCACAAGCAATCTTCTCCCCCAGCTACCACCAAACTGTCATCAAGAGTATACAGGCTACACTTCAACACCTACAAGGAACAAATATCACGGCATACACCAGAACTGTAATTTACGACAGCCTCAGAAGACTCCGTGACCCGATCACGCCAACTGAAGACGAGACGACCATGTGGACGCATAATACCTTACCCCTCCTATACGCTACAAGGAAAGACCTAAACTTCAAAATTAGCCACAAGATCCTCCTAGTCAACTACCTGGTCAGTAAATGGAACAGGTGGGCGACTGACCAGTGTGTTTTCTGCCAAGAAACCGAAACAATAAGCCACCTTTTTTTCCATTGCTACACAGCCAAAGCAGTGTGGCGATTAATAGAACAAAATTTCCAGATTACAGTCACCGAAAGCCTGATTGTTAGGCTGGTTAACCTGCCAGCAAATATTCCCAAGAACAAGCAGAAACTCATAATCTACACCAGTATTGAATTCCGTTACCACATCTGGAGGATCCAAAACATCGCCCTCTTCCAGAAACAAAGGAAAGGTATAAGCGACATCCTCTGCAGCTTCAGAACTTCTGTCAGGAACTACCTGGTAACGGAGCTTCAAGCCCTTGGTCCTTCTCAGTTCCAGATACAGTGGTGCTACCCAGGTAACTTGGCTTACCTGTGGAATGGTAAGGTAATGATTAAAATTTAACCCCCCCCAACTCTACACGTGTAACTTCTAAAGTGCCCACCCAACCCCACCCCTGTTTAATCTTAACTCATATCTATCTTAAAGTAACAACTGCTCACAGTTTCAACGTCGCTCATGCATGTATTCACCGTGCTTCCTCTCCTCCTCCCCGGCGCCCCAGTGCTCGCGATTTCGTGAGCCACGGGTGGCGGGATCGGGGAGAGCGCCGCCTACGCAGGTCACGCCAAGGATGTATTTACGGAGGCGAGCCGTGTGCTATCGCACTTAGCTGTTACCATTACCTAGGCTACTAGCTGGTTGACTGCGACCGAGAGAGAAGGTTTCCACTTCCCTCTAAAAGCAGGATAAGGAAATTTTAGGCTCAAAGTTTACCCTTAAAGTCGGGCTTTTTAGCCCGCGACAGAAATGATGACGGTTAACTGTTAACTTCTGTGGCTTGATGGATGTCAATCCCGTGGATTCTGATCCCGTCATCGGTATGAAAAAGACTTATTTTAAAGGTTAGCGAGCACTCGGCTCACCCTGATTAGGGCAATGCGGAAGCGCCTCAGCCGAAAGGTAGTGCAGCTTTCGGGCGCTTAGAAAACTCCTGACTGAGTTGCTTGGAATGAGAAGCTGCTTAGGTGAAAAAGTAGCGGTAGTGTTACGAAGCAATGTGGAAATACCTGGGATATCAGCATCGAGATGCAGGAGAGCATGTCAATGGGTGATCATGGAGAAGATGACTTGAGTATTCCTGAGGAATTTCTTAGCATCGGCTTGGCTGGGGTTCATCTTGCTAAAGGCTATTAGCATCTCCCCTAGTGAGGCAGCAAGAATCTGTGCAGAATTTTCACTGTAAGCTGTCAAGGCTACGGGTAAAATCCACGGAGAGACCGCAGAAGCGTATGTTTTATCGGCGGGAACACTCCGCACTGTGACTTCCGGCGAAGGTTTCGTGTCTTGAATCTCAGTGGGCGGAGCCAACGCCGCTCTTGTCTTCCGTAGGTTAGATGGGTGAATTGAGCAGCCTTTAAAATTTGCTGGATGGGGGCCGCCACAATTAGCACATTTAGCAGGTGTAGACGATGATTTTGTGCAAGTGTGCGAGGGATGGTTGTCACCACACTTTACACACTTGTAATCTGCTTTACATAACTTTTGTGCATGCCCAAATTTTTTGGCAGCGGTGACATTGACCGGCGGATGCCTTTCTTCTGAGTGGTTCGGTTTTGATGACTAAGTTGCAGACCATAGTAAGGTCGTAAATTGCTCTGTGTTCTTTACTGATCTCCACTAAGACCAGAGGCATGGGGCGCTTGTCTGCGCGGTACATGCGCGAGATCTTAATTGGTTCAAGACCTTGTGATCTGAGGTCAGTAGCTATTTCATCAGTTGTTATGGTTTCTGCCAGACCTCTGATGACTACCTTAAGGTTTTTTTCGCTTTTCAGTTGGTAGGTGTGATATGGGACTTTCTGTTCATCCATAAGTCTGGTGAGCTGGCGGTAGTCCATTTCTCCTTCGGGCTGTATGCGGACTCCATCATCGGTGTTTTTAGCTGATGAGAACTTGATGTTATTGTTCCTCATCGTCTCTGCAAGTGACGACCAGTTTTCTTTAGTTCTCAAGATTACTGGCGGAATCCTCTCTTTGGGCTGTGTCAATGTCCCTGTTCTTTCATCAGCTAGCGCTAATGTATCCGTTGGAGCTGTAGTTTTCGACGTCTGAGGTATTATTTCATGATCTGTTGCAGGGGATTTTTTCTTTCTCTCTTCCGTTTAACTTCCTGAAAGCCACTGGAGTTTGAAGGAGAGATGTCTTCAGTTGTTATTGCTGGCTCGCAGGCGTTGTCATGTGAAGGGTGAGGAAGTTTAGAGGAATGGGTATCCTGTGTCTCCGCTTCAAGGATCTGGTGTGCTCCGATTTTATCGGGCCATTTTTTATATAGCAAGTTGCCTAAATCCCTGAATAGCGTCAAACGTTCCTGAAAATTGAGATCGTCGAAGGACTTGTCCATGGCTAGGCTTATGAAAACGAAATAGAACTAAAAGTCTTACCTGCTCTGTTTATCGAGCACGAACCTACGGTACAGTAGTAAACTCCGATACGTCCTCCAGAATTGATGAGAGGTAACACCGTGTTTACTTTTAAAGTGATCGGTCTGATCTGGATCGCTTCTCGTCCTTTTGGCTGAGAGCAAGGTAATACGACGTAAGTGAAAGCTCCGATACTAAGAGCAAAGTGTAGTATCTGTTCTTAGACGCTTGACATCGGTGTGGGTTTCCTAGAGACTCGATTTCAAGTATCAAGTGCAGATCCACAGTAAACCCCGAACCGGGGCTAAATTAAACACTTGGGAGCGGGATTAGGGCTAGGCCCACCCTCTTCAGAAGAATGGCGTCGGAAAGGAAGGCGAGAGACTTAACCATTCGGTTCTCCTTCCAGAAGTCTATTGATCCAGAAGCTTTGGCAGATGCCTTAACAAACGTCATCGATATCACCCACATCAAGAACATTAATTGTTGGGAGTTCACACGTGGGCTCTATGAAGTAACAGTTAAATACTTTCCTACTAAGGAGAAACTGATTACGGAGGGCATCGAACTCGACGGCGTTCGTTACCACCCAACAGCTCTTGACCCCTACGGGCTCAAATACGTTTATTTGAAGAAATTGCCTGCTGAAATAACAGATGACGTTATCAAAACTTCGTTTCAAAAGTATGGAAACGTGCAAGCCGTTTGTAGGCCAACTATGAAGAAATACCCTCACATCGAGCAGGAGGATAGAGTCTACATAAAAATCCAAATGAAAAAAACATCCCAAACTTCGTCATTATACGCGGATATACGGTTATGACGAGTTATGCCGGTATGGAGAAATTGTGCAGTCGCTGCCGACTTGGTGGCCACACCGCTAGAGACTGCCCCAAAAATAGATGCGGGAATTGCGCCGTCATAGGGCATTCCCAACTGACGTGCTCAGAACCCTGCAACTTATGTAGAGGAACTGATCATAAAAGATTTCAATGCCCAAAAGACAACATATCCGCATCACCGGAAGACTTCCCCTCCCTCCCAAGTAAAGATCCATCTCCGCTTCCTTCCACAGAGGTTGCAGTTATAGAACCAAATAAAGGCCTGACTCCCTTAGTAGAAGTTGATAACGTAATTGCCACAACCTCATCGGAAGTTCCATCTCTTCCTACCACCAATAACGTCCTTTCTACACCCACTGCCACCATCGCAAGCCCTAGTAAAGAAAAAGATACAGTACATCCAGCAATGGCAGACTTAGATAACGAAGACTCCTCAGGCGAGGACTTTAGAGACAGCACCACACCATCATGGAGCAGCATCGCCTCCCAAAGCATAAAGAAACGCCCAGGAAGCCACAAAGAGGCTGAACCTCAAAAAATACCGAAGCCTATAGAAATCGCCAAAGTCACCAAAGGGAAACGACCAGGTAGTCTGAAAGAAAACGAGGGGAAGTAGGCCAAACAAGATGAAGGGACGACCTCCGAAGAGGATGACGCCCAAGAGCCTGTGGTTTTTCCCCTCCGAGTCATCAACACTGACGAAATACAAAACGTAGTAGACACCAGAGGGCCACCCTACGTCATCACCAGGGACTATGGGACCTTTGGAGTAAGATGGGGGGGATTAACTTTCCCAAACATAAGGAAAATAACAAGAAACCAACTAAAAATAATGATCCCAGAACTGAGTGAGAAAGGTATAGGCGAATTCTCCAAAGCTCTAAATGTACTTTCAAACTTAGATGCAGAAGAACTAATGGGAAAACTTCTGTCTACACATCCCCAGTAGACATAGGAAGAAACACCCTGCAATGTGGTTTGTGGCCATTTAAGGCTACGACCTAACTTATTTACTTAATTTTAAAATTAACCATGGCCAATGACGTATTTTACCGAGGCAACGAACAGAAATCTTTGATAAGAACAATAGTTGGTACAATGCAACCTAGAGGGAAGCTAACTACTTCCCTCTAAATGCAATCAGATAAAATCCTCAGGTTTAAAGTATACCCTTACTAGTCGGGCTCTTTAGCCCGCAAACAGAAATGATGACGGGTAACACCGTGTACACTCGTAAAGTGATCGGTACTCGACTGTTAACTGTTAACTTCTGTGGCTTGATGGATGTCAATCCCGTGGATTCTGATCCCGTCATCGGTATGAAAAAGACTTATTTTAAAGGTTAGCGAGCACTCGGCTCACCCTGATTAGGGCAATGCGGAAGCGCCTGACCCGAAAGGTAGTGCAGCTTTCGGGCGCTTAGAAAACTCCTGAATGAGTTGCTTGGAATGCAAAGCTGCTTAGGTGAAAAAGTAGCGGTAGTGTTACGAAGCAATGCGGAAATACCTGGGATATCAGCATCGAGATGCAGGAGAGCATGTCAATGGGTGATCATGGAGAAGATGACTTGAGTATTCCTGAGGAATTTCTTAGCATCGGCTTAGCTGGGGTTCATCTTGCTAAAGGCTATTAGCATCTCCCCTAGTGAGGCAGCAAGAATCTGTGCAGAATTTTCACTGTAAGCTGTCAAGGCTACGGGTAAAATCCACGGAGAGACCGCAGAAGCGTATGTTTTATCGGCGGGAACACTCCGCACTGTGACTTCCGGCGAAGGTTTCGTGTCTTGAATCTCAGTGGGCGGAGCCAACGCCGCTCTTGTCTTCCGTAGGTTAGATGGGTGAATTGAGCAGCCTTTAAAATTTGCTGGATGGGGGCCGCCACAATTAGCACATTTAGCAGGTGTAGACGATGATTTTGTGCAAGTGTGCGAGGGATGGTTGTCACCACACTTTACACACTTGTAATCTGCTTTACATAACTTTTGTGCATGCCCAAATTTTTTGGCAGCGGTGGCATTGACCGGCGGATGCCTTTCTTCTGAGTGGTTCGGGCTTGATGACTAAGTTGCAGACTATAGTAAGGTCGTAGATTGCTCTGTGGTCATTACTGATTTCTACTAAGACCAGAGGCATGGGGCACTTGTCTGCGCGGTACATGCGCGAGATCTTAATTGGTTCAAGACCTTGTGATCTGAGGCCAGTAGCTATTTCATCAGTTGTTATGGTTTCTGCCAGACCTCTGATGATTACCTTAAGGTTTTTTTCGCTTTTCAGTTGGTAGGTGTGATATGGGACTTTCTGTTCATCCATAAGTCTGGTGAGCTGGCGGTAGTCCGTTGCTCCTTCGGGCTGTATGCGGACTCCATCATCGGTGTTTTTAGCTGATGAGAACTTGATGTTATTGTTCCTCATCGTCTCTGCAAGTGACGACCAGTTTTCTTTAGCTCTCAAGATTACTGGCGGAATCCTCTCTTTGGGCTGTGTCAATGTCCCTGTTCTTTCATTAGCTAGCGCTGATGTATCCATTGGAGCTGTAGTTTCCGACGTCTGAGGTATTATTTCAGGATCTGTTGCAGGAGATTTTTTCTTTCTCTTCTTCCGTTTAACTTCCTGAAAGCCACTGGAGTTTGGAGGAGAGATGTCTTCAGTTGTTACTGCTGGCTCGCAGGCGTTGTCATGTGAAGGGTGAGGAAGTTTAGAGGGATGGGTATCCTCTGTCTCCGCTTCAAGGATCTGGTGTACTCTGATTTTATCTGGCCATTTTTTATGTAGCAAGTTGCCTAATTCCCTGAATAGCGTCAAAAGTTCCTGAAAATTGAGATCGTCGAAGGACTTGTCCATGGCTAGGCTAATGAAAACGAAATAGAACTAAAAGTCTTACCTGCTCTGTTTATCGAGCACGAACCTACGGTACAGTAGTAAACTCCGGTACTCGACTGATCTGGATCGCTTCTCGTCCTTTTGGCTGAGATCAACGAGCATCAAAGTTCAAGGTCAAAGAAGAGTGACCAAGTCAAGCACTATTCTAAGGGTCAGCTAGTAAGCGGACGGTCGTTTGACATCGAAGTGGGTCACCTAGCGGCTCCCGATGTAGAAGCGAGCGTCGGCTGACGGTGGAAACCCCGGACCGGGGAAAAATGAAACACGAGAAGGATGCGCTAGCTAGTCAACGGTTTGTACGGGATTTCACCGTAAGGTTTTCCCTAAAGCAGAGCGTTAGGCCGGTGGACATCGCGGACGTATCGTATCGAATGTAGGAGAAGAAAATATCGCAAGCATTAACTGCTGGGACCAATATAGAGGTCTTCATGAAGTTACCGTTAAAAATGATAAAGCCAGAGAGTGTCTAATGGAACAAGGAATAACCATAGGTAACCAATGCCATCTTGCCACAACTGTTGGCGGCAGTCAAATAAAAATCGTCGCCCTTCGGAAGTTGCCTTCCGAAGTGGATGACGAAACCCTTACGCAAGTGTTCGCAAGTTACGGCACATTCTTAAGCATACGCCGACCAAGCTTCGAACGTTACCCTGGAATTTTACAGGGCGAAAAGACGTCAGTGAAACTAAAAATGGACAAACAAATCCCAAATTACATCAACATCCAAGGGTATACTGTCGTAGCAAGCTATCAAGGAGTTATTAAATGCTGCTATAGGTGTCAAGAGATTGATCACATTGCCAGAGAGTTCCCTCTGAATAGGTGTGGGAACTGTGCCTCCATCGGACATTCCCAACCCGTCTGCACAGCTCCATGTAAGAGATGCAGAAACGAAAACCATAGACTTTATCAGTGCCCTAAAGAAAACGTAATTTCTCTGAAGAATTTCCTCCCTTACCCAGCAAAGAACAAGACACCAACAAAAACCTACTGAAGAAGGGAGGAAGACTCCCACCCAGACAGCATCCTCAAAACAGAATGAAGAAGCAACACAGGCTCCTCCAGAAACAGAAATGGAAGAACAAAATGAAACATCATTAACACTAGAAGAGCAAACAGAAACAAGGAAGGAAGTAGAAGATGCAGATCATCAACCTCCCGAGTCAGAACTCTCAGAAAGTAAGGATTCCACAGAGGAGGAGTCCTCAGACCCACAAACAGTTACAAAACGCCCTGGTAGCGGGAAGTAGAAAAAACTGAACACATCCTCTGATGATTCCGTGAACGAATCCCTTGATCAATATCTTGAGTTCCAGGTACGATTTGAAGATGAAACGATAGTACAAGAGACAATCAACGAAATAGGACACCCTATTAGCTATACAACAATCAGTAAGTCCGTCAGCTTCAGATGGGGAAACACCACCATCCCTGACCTAAAAACACTTGAAATAAAACAACTTAAAGACATTCCACTGCTTAGTAATGAAGGAAAGTCGAAACTATTCAAAGTACTAAAGCATATGGTAACAAATGATGAAGAAAGAATGTGGAAATCATTACAGGGAAAAAAAGGAGGAAAGAGAAGGAAACGACAAACACAAGCTGGAAACATGAAGGAAATCATGTCATAGGAAGAAACACCCTGTGAACAAGGTTGGCCGCTTTTGAGCCAAACTCAATAAATCTAAAATCCTAAGTATTTTTAAATTAAAATTAAAGTTCTCGAATAATTCTAACATAAAGCAATGCCTAGGAAGTAAAAACAGAGGCAATCGTTATCAAAGTTTCGTATAGGTAAACCAGCTGGCTAACTGCGCCATAGAGGGAAGGTTCATTCTCCCCTCTAAAGCAGTGTCAGGTAAATTGTTAGGACTTAAGTTTACCCTCTAAAGTCGGGCTTTTTAGCCCGCAAACAGAAATGATGACGGGTAACACCATGTACACTCTTAAAGTGATCGGTACTCGACTGATCTGGATCGCTTCTCTTCCTTTTGGCTTAGGGCAAGGTTTGTGAACGTATTTGAAAGCTCCGATACTAAGAGCAACGTGTAGTATCTGTTCATAGTCGCTTGATATCAGTGTGGGTTTCCTAGAGACTCTTGATATCAAGCACAGATCGACAGCAAACCACGGACTGGGGCAAAAATAAACACTTGGGAGCGGGACTAGGATTAGGCCCTCCCTCCCTTTAAATGACGTCCGTTAAGATGGCGAGGGATTTAACCGTCAGGTTTTCCCTCAATTAGCCATATGATCCTGTTACATTGGCAGAAGCCATAATCAAGGTTGTCAGTTTAGACGACGTAAAGAACATCAACTGCTGGAATTACCAGCGTGGACTTTATAAGGTTACTCTGAAGCTACATCTCAGCAAGGAAAAATTGGTGTCCGAAGGAATCTTACTAGAAGGTAAGCGCTACCATCCTGCGCAACTCCAGAACGAAAACTTAAAGCTTGTATATTTGAAAAAATTACCAGCTGAAGTAACCGACGAGAGTCTCAAGCAAAAGTTTCAACAGTATGGGGATGTCCAAAGTGTGTACAGGGCTCACCTGGACAGATATCCCACAATAGAACAGGGCGATAGAATATGCATTAAAATTAAAATGAAAAAATCCATCCCAAATTTCCTGAATATTGACGGGTACAGCGTGATGGCCAGCTATGCCGGCATGACGAGGCTTTGCAGTCGCTGCCGCCTCAGCGGTCACACGGCAAAAGACTGCCCGAAGAACAAGTGCGGGAATTGAGGCACCGTCGGCCATTCCCAGCCAAAGTGTTCAGCACCATGTAGCCAATGCAACAAGGACCATAGAAGATACCAATGCACGATGGGAAATGTTTCATCGGCACCGGAAGTTTTCCCTCCCCTTCCAAGTAAAGACCCTACTACAGAGAGCCCAGTCGAAGCAGCTATTGAAACAACGTCATCGGAAGTCTCCCACCCACCTACATCCAACAATCCTCCCAATACAACCACAGATAAAGTACAGTCAATCTGCTCCCATTAAGGATACAGTCAACCCAGAAACGGTCGAGCCTTTGCCACTGACAGAAACCTCAGAATCCGCCGAAAGCCATTCGGCCTTTAACAGCGGCTTTGAAGATGAAGCCTCCTCAGGAGAAGATTTTAGGGATAGCAACCCACCTTCATGGAGTTGCATCGTCTCCCAAGGATTAACGAAACGTCCAGGGAGTGAAAAAGATAATGAACACCAAAAAATGCCAAGAGCCGAGGTATCAAAGCACTCAGAAATCTCCAAAGTCCTAAAAGTAAAACGCCCTGGTAGTCTAAAAGGAAACGAAGGAAAGAAACCCAAACAAGACGAGGTGACTTCCTCCGAGGAAGAAGGCGATCCAGAACCTGTGACCTTTGAACTACATGTTAACCGACCAGAAGTAATACAAAACGTTGTAGATAACATCGGGCACCCGTCATCTTCAATAGAGACTTTAGGACTCTTGGCATTAAATGGGGGGAATTGACATTCCCAAAGGTTAAAAAAACAACCAAGAATCAGTTAAAAATAATCCCCGATCTGAGTGAAGCGGGAAAAACAAAAATCTATAAAGTAATAACTACTCTAGCCAACCTAGACGAAAAGGAACAAGTAGAAAAACTCTTGGCGGCATCCGCCCAGTAGGAAGAAACACCCTGCAATGTAGTTTGTGGCCTTTTCCGGTCACGAGCAAAGTAGTTTACCTAAATTTAAAGTTAAATTAAGCCTATGACGTATCTCACCGAGGCAACCATTACGAAAGTCTGTTAGGGTCAATAGTTGGTATACTGCAACCTAGAGGGAAGATTTTTACTTTCCTCTAAATGCAGGATAGGTAAATTCCTTAGGTTTAAAGTTTACCGTTCAAAGTCGGGCTTTTTAGCCCGCGACAGAAATGATGACGGGTAACACCGTGTACACTCTTAAAGTGATCGGTACTCGACTGATCTGGATCGCTTCTCGTCCTTTTGGCTGAGAGCAAGGTATGCCAACGTAAGTGAAAGCTCCTAGACTACGAGCAAAGTGTAGTATCTGTTCTGAGTCGCTTGATATCAGTGTGGGTTTCCTAGACTCTTGATGGGAGGCGGAGGAGATCGACCCCGATCTTGACACAGCAGTCTAGCAGTTCAATCGGAGTTTACTACTGTACCGTAGGTTCGTGCTCGATAAACAGAGCAGGTAAGACTTTTAGTTCTATTTCGTTTTCATAAGCCTAGCCATGGAGAAGTCCTTCGACGATCTCAATTTTCAGGAACTTTTGACGCTATTCAGGGATTTAGGCAATTTGCTACATAAAAAATGGCCCGATAAAATCGGAGCACACCAGATCCTTGAAGCGGAGACAGAGGATACCCATCCCTCTAAACTTCCTCACCCTTCACCGACATCTCTCCTTCAAACTCCAGTAGCTTTCAGGAAGTTAAACGGAAGAAGAAGAGAAAGAAAAAATCCCCTGCAACAGATCCTGAAATAATACCTCAGACGTCGGAAACTACAGCTCCGATGGATACATCAGCGCTAGCTGATGAAAGAACAGGGACATTGACACAGCCCAAAGAGAGGATTCCGCCAGTAATCTTGAGAGCTAAAGAAAACTGGTCATCACTTGCCGAGACGATGAAGAACAATAACATGAAGTTCTCATCAGCTAAAAACACCGATGATGGAGTCCGCATACAGCCCGAAGGAGAAACGGACTACCGCCAGCTCACCAGACTTATGGATGACCAGAAAGTCCCATATCACACCTACCAACTGAAAAGCGAAAAAAACCTTAAGGTAGTCATCAGAGGTCTGGCAGAAACCATAACAACTGATGAAATAGCTACTGACCTCAGATCACAAGGTCTTGAACCAATTAAGATCTCGCGCATGTACCGCGCAGACAAGCGCCCCATGCCTCTGGTCTTAGTGGAGATCAGTAAAGACCACAGAGCAATTTACGACCTTACTATAGTCTGCAACTTAGTCATCAAGACCGAACCACTCAGAAGAAAGGCATCCGCCGGTCAATGCCACCGCTGCCAAAAATTTGGGCATGCACAAAAGTTATGTAAAGCAGATTACAAGTGTGTAAAGTGTGGTGACAACCATCCCTCGCACACTTGCACAAAATCATCGTCGACACCTGCTAAATGTGCTAATTGTGGCGGCCCCCATCCAGCAAATTTTAAAGGCTGCTCAATTCACCCATCTAACCTACGGAAGACAAGAGCGGCGTTGGCTCCGCCCACTGAGATTCAAGACACGAAACCTTCGCCGGAAGTCACAGTGCGGAGTGTTCCCGCCGATAAAACATACGCTTCTGCGGTCTCTCCGCGGATTTTACCCGTAGCCTTGACAGCTTACAGTGAAAATTCTGCACAGATTCTTGCTGCCTCACTAGGGGAGATGCTAATAACCTTCAGCAAGATGAACCCCAGCCAATCCGACACTAAGAAATTCCTCAGGAATACTCAAGTCATCTTCTCCATGATCACCCAATGACATGCTCTCCTGCATCTCGATGCCGATATCCCAGATATTTCCACATTGCTTCGTAACACTACCGCTACTTTTTCACCTAAGCAGCTTCTCATTCCAAGCAACTCATTCAGGAGTTTTCTAAGCGCCCGAAAGCTGCACTACCTTTCGGGTCAGGCGCTTCCGCATTGCCCTAATCAGGGTGAGCCGAGTGCTCGCTAACCTTTAAAATAAGTCTTTTTCATACCGATGACGGGATCAGAATCCACGGGATTGACATCCATCAAGCCACAGAAGTTAACAGTTAACAGAGACTCTTGATTTCAAGTATCGTGCACAGATCCACAGTAAACCCCGGACCGGGGCAGAAATGAACACTTGGGAGCGGGATTAGGGTTAGGCCCCCCCCCCTCCATAATGACGTCGGAAAAAAGCGAGGGACTTGACCGTTCGCTTTTCGCTCAAGAAACTCTATGACCCTGTTGTACTAGCTGAAGCTATAATTAAAGTAGTTAGTATCGACCACATAAAAAACATTAATTGTTGGGACTACCAACGTGGTCTGTATGAAGTTACCCTAAAATTACACCTTATAAAGATACACTGGTTAAAGAAGGCATTGTTTTAGAAGGTGAGCGCTTTCATCCCGTTCCCCTCCAGAACCAGTTCTTAAAATACGTCTACCTCAAGAAACTTCCTGCAGAAGTCAGAGATGAAACTTTAAAAGGCAACGTTCTCCCAGTATGGAACAGTAGAAAACGTTTGCAGGCCCCACGTTGATAAGTTTCCCACCATAGAACAGGGGGATAAAATTTATATATAAATGCAAATGAAAAAAACAATCCCCAACTTCCTTAATATTGACGGTTACAGTGTAATGGCTAGCTACGCAGGGATGACACGTCTTTGCAGTCGCTGCCGTCTCGGAGGTCACACGGCAAAGGATTGCCCGAGAAACAAATGTGGGAATTGTGGCACCATCGGCCACTCCCAACCTACCTGTAACGCACCTTGTAGCTTATGCGCAAATGATGCCCACAGTCACACTACCTTTGGTACATTGAAATCTCCTAAGTCTCCCGAAGACTTCCCTCCACTTCCCAGTAAAGCGCCACCAACTATTCCAACCATACCCACAGACGAAGTTAGGAACACACCACCACCCCTTACAGTAGTTCCAGAACCCAACGTTGTTGAGACCCTCCCTGACGAGATCAGCAACGCACCTACGGTAGCAACATCCGGAAATCAGCGCTCATTAAAATGGTCCTCCGATAGTGATACTTCCTCATTGGATGAAGAAATGAACCTGGAGAATAACACCTTACCAACAGTAAACAGCACAGTTAGCAAGGCAAAACGGGCAGGCAGCCTTAAAGAAGGTGAAGCCAAGAAGCCTAGACCACAGCAGTTATCAACATCAGAAGAAGAAGGATCAGAGGAAGATTCAGAAGACTCAGAGTACAGTCAACCTATAATGACAGGTCACCCAGCCAATAATTACCTACTGGAATACCACCAGAAATCAGATCCAAAAGTGCCTGAAAGCTATAGGCAAGAACTAAGTAAACCAATGGGCCCCCTCATCTACAACACTAGGCCCAACACCCTAGGTTTTGAGTGGGGCAGTTTCTATATTAGAAACGTAACCCTTTTCTCGGCCGAGAACGCGGCTTCCATGACCTCTCTCAGCACCGAGATAAGACTTTCAATTCAACGTACCCTCCTAGAGTTAGTCAACACCAGGAAAGAGGAAATAATGGCAGGAATTTCCAAACAATATCAGGAAGAGAAATTAATGGAGACCCAGGAGGAAAAAAGCAACAGGAAGAAACACCCTGCACTTATGGCTCTGGCGGCAGACTAGTCGGGCCACTTGTCGCTCCCGAACCATAATTGTAAACTTAATTTCCAAAATTACTTAACGAAAGCCTATGAAGTTAACACAGAGGCAAAACTTAGATTAATTAATGGATAAATTAATAGAAATATCCTAGCTGGTTAAACTGCGACCTAGAGGGAAGGTTTCTACTTCCCTCTAAAGGCAGGTTAAGCAAATTATTAGGTTAAAGTTTACCCTTTTTAGCCCGCGACAGAAATGATGACGGGTAACACCGTGTACAATCTTAAAGTGATCGGTACTCGACTGATCTGGATCGCTTCTCGGCCTTTTGGCTAAGCTTAATTTGTTAATCGAAAGATAGTATTCGCTCTTATCAGCCATTTAGCTAAGTGCATCAGCCTGTATTCGTTTTTTTTTTTTTGGCTTTTTTGCCTTAATTTTATTTTCCAGAAGACGAGGTGCTTGGAGCTCGCCCCACGTTTGCCACGATCTGCTCCTGCCTTGTACTACCTCCAGGATCAGCGTGTGACGTCATCGAGCCAGTCCTGCTATCCTGATAACCTGATATGGCTTGATGGATTACAGTCCCTTGGACTTCTATCCCTTAATCGGTATGGAATAGTCTTGTATTAAGTGTTAGCGAGCACCTGGCTCACCCTATTTAGGGTTGTACGGAGGTACCAGAATCGATAAGCAAAGCAGCTTTCGGGCGCTTATGTTTCCACCTATCGTGTTCGTCATAATTAGATGACTCTTGAATGAGTTGATTTGGATGAACAGCTGCTTTGGCAAAATAAGCAGCAGCACTGTTATGGAGGAAAGTGGAAATATCTGGAATATCGGCATCTCGATGTAAGAGAGTATTTCTTACAAACCACGGAGCGTTGAAGATCATACGGAGGCACTTGTTTTGTATAACTTGTAGCTTTTTGATGTTAGTGGCGGAAGTGTGACTCCAGGCCGGCGATCCGTAAGTTAACGATGGTCTGATAATTGTTTTGTAGATCCGTAGTTTGTTATCAGTACTGACTTGGCTTCTTCTATTGAGCAGAGAATAGAGTTGTACTATTGCAGAGTTTGCTTTTTTGCATGCATAAACTATGTGGGAGTTAAAGTTTAAACGGTTATCAAGTTGAATGCCTAGATATTTGGTGCTAGATCTCCATGGGATGGCTGTGTTAAAAAGTTTAACTTCTCCAACATGAGATGCTTGTCTTCTTGTGAAAAGAATGGCAGTGCTTTTATCGGCATTTACAGATATTCTCCATTTTTTGAACCAGTCTTCTAAATTTGTTGCTGCAGTTTGTAATCGCTGAGTAGCTATATTAGGCCTGAGAGATCTGCTGAGAATAGCCATATCATCCGCATAACTAGCTATAGTGGTTAGTGATGTGCTAGGAACATCAGAAACAAAGATGTTAAAAAGAAGCGGTGAGAACAGCGAACCTTGAGGGACACCAGCAGTGATTTTTTTCAGTGATGATCTAATTCCACGCAGCTTAACCTGAATTTTACGGTCCTGTAGAAAGGAGTTAATAATTTTGGTAAGATAAAGAGGGATGTTGACTGCAATTAATTTGTAGATGAGACCTTTGTGCCATACAGTATCGAAAGCTTTTGCAACATCAAGAAAGATAGCTCCTGTGTGCTGTTTCCAGTTAAAGCCTGTAGTGATGAACTCAGTCAGTCTGTGAATTTGCTGTGTAGTGCTATGTCCAGTACGGAAGCCAAATTGTTCTTTCGGAATTATGTGATTTTTATTCACCTCCTCATTAAGTCGGTTGAGAATGACTCTTTCTGCTATTTTTCCTAGGCATGATAGAAGACTGATGGGTCTATAGCTCTGTGGCATCTGAGGTGCTTTACCAGGCTTGAGAATAAGGAAAATATCGGCTTGTTTCCATCTTGAGGGGAAATAATGAATTCTCAGAATTGCATTGATAATCGCTACTAAATGCATGACAGCTTTGTGTGGGAGGGCTTTAATTGTTTTGTTGGTAATTTCGTCCGGCCCAGGGGCTTTTTTGTTTTTAAGCTTCCTAATAATTGAATAGACCTCTTTAGGTGAGGTGGGGCAGATATTTTCACAACTACAAGATCGCCGAAGTACAGAACGTACCCTACGATGTATCTTTTCTATGAAGACTAGATCCGCTTGTGCATAATTAGGACGGCACTGAAGTTGCAGGGCTTGAACGAGCGCTTCCGCTTTTTCGTTATCTCTGTAAACAAGGCCTCTTTCTCCGTGAATGGGCTGGATGTTAGAGCGATCTGTACGGAGAGCTTTAGTCAACTTCCACAGAGAATTATCTTCAGTTTTGAGAGAACAGAGTTTTCTTTCCCATTGCTGGTTTCTGTGATCTTTTAAAGCGTAACGGACTAGGTTGGACGCTCTGTTTAGTTCTCGACGGTCTTGCGGAGATAGCGTGTTGTGATAGCGGCGTCTGAGCCTGTTTTTGTTCCTTATCAGAGCAAGGATTTCTGCAGGAAGTAGGTTGACTTGAGCTGGGGTAGAATTAGAGCAAGCTGCGGATAAGCCAGCCTGTATTTTAGATTCAAGATTGTTGACTGCCGCGTCAATTTCTTCACGGGTGGAAATAGTCGGTACTGAGTCTATGATAGTGTTCATTTTAGTCTTGAATTTTGCAAAGTTTGTGTGGGAATGGCTGGGAATGAGCTCAGGCTCCTCCCCTAAACTTAAGAGTACTGGATTGTGATCTGAGCTTAGCTCGTCAATCACTTGAAGTCGGAAATGATGAGAAATATTGTTAAAAATAGCAATATCTAAAACATCAGGTCTGCCGATCGCTCCGTAGTGTGTTGGCTCAATCGGGCCTGCAATAACGATATTTCTCTTCAAGGAAAAGTTATAGAGGATCATTCCGTTGTTATTAAAGCTTTTGCTGTTCCATAAAGGATGCTTAGAATTGAGGTCTCCAGCTACAATTACTGCTTCATTTGTATCTAGTAGCTGAGAGAGATCAGAGGGGAGTAGAGGTTTGCCAAGGGGGTTGTATACAGAAAAAATCTTTAAGCTGCCTGCATTGTTGGTAAGAATTTCTATGCCCGTCTCCTCGAGGTTAGATGTAGTAATCTTCTTAGTCTCATTATAGCGAATGTTTCTTCTGACAAAGATGGCAGTGCCTCCACCTCTGGCATTAAGTCTGTCATTTCTAAGTAACGAGTAGTTTCTGAGTTTGGGATTATCGCAGGGACGTAGGTGTGTTTCGTTAATGAGGAGAATATCAATTTGTAAATGATCTGTAAGCTCCTGTAATTCCAAAATTTTGCTGTTGAGACCGTTTGCGTTCCAGAATATAATCTGCATAGAATTTGATGTTAAAGCCGGATTAGTCATTAATCATGGAGAAGATGACTTGAGTATTCCGAAGGAATTTGTTGGTGTCGGCCTGGCTTGGATTTGTTTTGCTGAAGGCCATTAGCATCTCCCCAAGTGAGGCAGCGAGTATTGCTGAAGAATTTGGACTGCTAGTTGTAGGGAGTACCTTAGTGTTACTCGAGGAAACCACAGAAGCATAGGATTTGTCTGGTGTAACTTTCCGCCCTTGGAATTCAGGCACGGATCTCACAATATTTTTCTGAGTGGGCTGAGTTAATTCCTGTCTAGGCTTTTGAAGGTTGGATGGGTGGAGAGTGCAACCCCTGTAGTTTGCAGGGTGTGGGCCACTGCAGTTCGCACATTTAGCAGGTGTGGTCTTTGGCTTGACGCAAGTGTGCGAGGGATGGTTGCCACCGCACTTCACACATTTGTAGTCTGCTCTGCATAGCATTTGCGCATGCCCAAATTTTTGGCAGCGATGGCATTGACCAGCCGATGCCTTTCTTCGTAGTGGTTCGGTCTTGATGACCAACTTGCAGACTATTTTAAGATCGTAAATTTCCCTCTGGTCTTTACTGATCTCTACTAAGACCAGAGGCATGGGACGCTTGTCTGCGCGATACATTCGCGAAATCTTGTGGGCATGCACAAAAGTTATGTAAAGCAGATTACAAGTGTGTAAAGTGTGGTGACAACCATCCCTCGCACACTTGCACAAAATACGCATAACGTTACTGGCTGGATGGGTGAAGCAAAAATGCTTTTCTTTTTCCCCTTTATCTATGTAAGTGATACTGTGAATGAGGTATTATTGAGCTACCTGCTCGCCCTATTGGGGCCTGAAGTTAGTGATGTTCGCTGTGTAGTAGAATAGATTTTGGTCTTCTGTATTTGCAGTGTATTGCTTCACTGTAGTTGATGGCTTGTTTGATCAGTGGATTTGAGTGCAGGGTTGCCTTGGAAAAGAATTTCTCAGCTAAGTCGTGGAGATGCGAGCGAATGTAAGGAATGTTTACTTCTCGGTGGATCTGGGGGTTTCTTATGTACCATGGGGCATCTAGGATCATTCTTAGGGGCACTTGTTCTGGATTCTTTGTAGTTTTTGTATGTTAGTTTCTGAGGTATGACTCCATGCTGGAAAGGCGCAAAATCTTGCACAAAATCATCGTCTACACCTGCTAAATGTGCGAATTGTGGCGGCCCCCATCCAGCAAATTTTAAAGGCTGCTCAATTCACCCATCTAACCTACGGAAGACTAGAGCGGCGTTGGCTCCGCCCACTGAGATTCAAGACACGAAACCTTCGCCGGAAGTCACAGTGCGGAGTGTTCCCGCCGATAAAACATACGCTTCTGCGGTCTCTCCGCGGATTTTACCCGTAGCCTCGACAGCTTACAGTGAAAATTCTGCACAGATTCTTGCTGCCTCATCTAGGGGAGATGCTAATAGCCTTTAGCAAGATGAACCCCAGCCAAGCCGACACTAAGAAATTCCTCAGGAATACTCAAGTCATCTTCTCCATGATCACCCAATGACATGCTCTTCTGCATCTCGATGCTCATATCCCAGATATTTCCACATTGCTTCGTAACACTACCGCTACTTTTTAACCTAAGCAGCTTTTCATTCCAAGCAACTCATTCAGGAGTTTTCTAAGCGCCCGAAAGCTGCACTACCTTTCGGCTCAGGCGCTTCCGCATTGCCCTAATTAGGGTGAGCCGAGTGCTCGCTAACCTTTAAAATAAGTCTTTTTCAGACCGATGACGGGATCAGAATCCACGGGATTGACATCCATCAAGCCACAGAAGTTAACAGCCTACCTTGTACTACCTCTAGGATCTACGCGTGACGTCATCAACAGCTCCTGAACGAGTTCCCGCCATTCCACCTGAAGGAAAATCTCCCCGCCCGAGGCCCAGGATTCCAGAGACACGGACGTCTGCGTGAGCTCTCGATCAGCCAGACCTTAGACAAGACAAAGGATACATGGTGAGATCTTTCCTTTTTTGTTCTAAATTTTGGTTGGGGATTCCCCCACAGCCTTTCACTAGTATTTTTCTTACCTTAACAATCGACACAAAATGTCTCACGCATCCAAAGTGGCACAAACCCGCGACTCGGAACCCGCCAGATCGGTTGAACCTAAACAGTTAGGTTCTAACTGTTTAGGAACCTAAAAAGGAGTCACACAGCACCTTACAACATCAAAAAACTCCAAACAATACAAAACAAATGTTTAAGAATGTCATTTGACGCCCCATGGTTCATACGAAACACACAACTCCATCGAGAAGCAAATATACCGACAATTCTCAAATACCTCCAACAAACAGCCACAAATTACTTCACACAAGCAGCCACCCACCCAAACCAACTAATAAGGACAGCGACAGATTATAATGAACAGGATAAAATGAAACACAAACGCCCCAAAACAATCCTGCTATTCCAAAGCTAACCACAAACCATACAGCCCGAATAGGGCGAGCACTTGCTCAATAACTACTCCCCCCCTCCCTCAAGAGACACACATACAAGACAAAGGGAGTAAAAGCCAAGGGCTTGGATCTCCATCACACCAGTTTAAGTCACAAGTCACAAACCTAAACAGTTAGAAAGATTCAACACAATACATTTTCAAATTAACACACCCACGCCAATTGATTCGAGGCAAGTCCTCCAAACAGTCACAACCTTACTCAAAGATAAAAAGGAAGTGACTTGGATCACATGGTTTACTGCAACAGGTACCAAATGACTAAGGAGTAAGAGATCCAAAGAACTACTTTTACATGGTTTCGATATAGAAGAACACCACGTTCAGCCACAATGCGTCTCAAACCCACATACTCTGATAAAATTTTGGAGAGTACCAATAGAAATACACAACGCCTGGATAGAAAATAAACTAATGCAGTACGGGAGTGACATAAACATCAGACGATACACACATAAAGATTTCCCAGACGTAGAAACTGGATACGTAACAGTCTCGATGACCATGACTAAGCCTGTCCCAAATATCGTTTATGTAGCCGGATTGAAGTTAGTTTGTAACTACCCCCGCGTCGACAAACAATGTATAAAGTGTGGAAGTATTCATCATGACATCGGGAACTGTGACAAAATAAAAAGAAGAACCCTCTTACCAACACCGGGTCAAACTACCAACGAACAGGAAACAACACAACACACACTAGTAGAAACAGACCAACCAACGGAGAACACCGAGACACACCACGACACAGAGCAAGCAACAACACGTCAGGAAATACACCAGCCAACAGAAAACACCGAACACCACCAAATAACAGCACATGAAACAACCACAGCACACAACAACAACGACTCTCCAAATGCCGCCACAACTGAAACAGAAAAACTAACCGAATCGGCACCAGAAATACAAGGGAGAACAGAACACGACGAACAACAAAACACTACGGAATCAAACACAGACAACATTAGCAACGAAAACCAAATAATACATGAACCACACCCTACACACAGTAAAGCGCCAATCGACACGGGGACTCGAACAACACGAGCACAGGCAAGACAACAACAAATAACAGAAAAACTAAAAGCAAAAAAAGATACATCAGAAACCTCTCACACGATTACTATCTTGAATGATATGTTTAGGAATAAAGATGAGTTTTGGCCGAAAATAGAAATACCCATTAATAAAGACAAAAATAAATCCAAGGGGGCCCCTGCAATCATCAGATGGGGTAGCAAGAATCTCGAAACGAATGCATCTACCCTACCACATAGCCTACAAGAAGTGTGTGAGAATTTTGGTGTTGTATACCAAGAGGCAGAGCGGACTACTACCGGGTGCGTCCCCAGGTGGCGGATCGGGGAACAGCCTTCAGCTATGGAGGTTAGCTGCGATATAAGCAGAGCAATCTGGCGAATAAGATTGCGAGTGAGTGGAGCAATTGCGTAGAAGGTGAGTGAGTTGATTCTCGTTGGATTCAGTGAGTGAGTAGTGAAGACGATTTGGATTACCTACTGTGTAGTTAAATAGTGAGTCCTGAAAGTGGGATGAAAACATCGAAGGTAAGTTCCAGCCAATTTCTTATTAGTCTAATCTAGACCCACGACAATGGACAAACCCGTTAACTTTGATGACGTATACAGGGAATTCCGAAGGCCAGGAAAACTCCTTAATGACAACTAGCCAGGGAAGGTCAAACTATACGAATCATTTCCCCCTACACCGTTTAACAATGACTCTAAAATAGAAGAACCAGATAACACTGACGACGAAAGTGAGGGAGATATAACCGAGGAGAACATCCCGTCCCTCCCCCCAACATAAGTTCCCATTCAGGCGAACCCCCCCGGAAGAACACGCCAGTAAATGGCGTAGAACAGCTGACACTCAGATGGAAGAAGACACACACACCTGCACAAGAAATCCAAGACAAAAGGGAAAAATTCCCCCCCAGTAATCCTACGCGATAAAGACAAATGGACCACGGTGGCACGTAACCTCAGACAACACAAAATAGATTACACCTGGGCAAAAAACACGGACGAAGGAGTTAAGATTCAACCACAAACGGTCACAGATTACAGGCAAATAACCAAAATAATGGACAACACCAACATTCAGTACCACACCTTCACTCTCAGAAGCGAAAGAAACCTCAAGGTGGTACTACGAGGGGTAGCTGAAGGCATAACCACCGAGTAGATCACAACAGACCTCACACAACAAGGCCTAACTCCAATCAAAGTTAGCCGGATGCTCAGATCCGAAAAACGACCAATGCCACTTGTGTTAGTTGAGGTCCACAATACTCAAAAACAAATCAACGATATAACCGCGGTCTGCGGACTTAAAATATCAACGGAACCACTCAGGAAAAGGGCATTAGCAGGGCAATGCCACCGTTGCCAAAAGTTTGCCCACACCTAAAAGTTGTGCAAAGCTGAATTCAAATGCCTGAAATGTGGAGAAAAACATCAAACCATTACATGCACAAAACCAAGAACCACACCAGCCAAATGTGCCAACTGTGGAGGACCCATCCAGCCAACTACAAAGGATGCAGCCACCACCCCAGAAATAGAAGGACTGCAAGACCCACCCAACCTCACCCACTGAAGACCACTCAAAGTATCCCGGCTGACCAGTCATCAAACCAACCAAACCCTAACCAAAAAAGACAGGAAAGAGCTCAACCACCCCCCAAGACGTATGCAGAAGCAGCCCGCCCAAAGGCCACAACACAGGACAACCTTACAAGCTCCAACATCACAGCAATACTGACTGCCTCGCTAGCAACTATGCTGCAAGAATTCAGCAGAACAAACCCAACTACATCCTCCACAAAGAGATTCCTGCAAGGAACCCACTCCATACTGACAGCACTCAACAATGAATAAAACCAAAGTAAAACCCAACTCACTCTTAATTGCCGCCTGGAATGCCAACGGCTTCACCAACAAGACACTAGAACTACAGTACTTTGCACAAAGACACAACCCAGACAAAATGCTGATCAACGAGACCCACCTAAGACCTTCCAGCAACCCAAAAGTGAGAGGATATACGATGTACCGAACGGATAGACTCAGCACCAGAGGTGGAGGCACTGCCATCTACATCAAACCATACCTCCACCACAATGCCATATTCAACCCACAGACTACCCACCTGGAGATTACAGGTATTCAAGTCCACACAAACAACGCTGGAAACATCAAGATATATGCTGCGTACAACTCTCCAAGCAACTCTCTACTGACAGCAGACCTGGATGCCTTCCTTGGCACCACTGACCCGACCATCATAGCAGGAGAGTTGAACACCAAACACACAGCATGGTTCAGCACCACAAATAACAGAAGTGGATGCATCCTACACAACTACTCAATACTTAACTGACTGTGGTAGCAGGACCCACTGAGCACACTCACTACAGCCCAAATGGAAGATCAGATGTACTCGACATAGCTATCCTTAAAAACATCAGTTACCAGTACCAACTAGAGACAATCAATGAATTATCATCTGACCACAACCCAATCCTGATCAAACTTGGCACAGAAGAACAACTGGCTCCCCAGCACACCTTCATTTCATGGGACAAGCTTGCAAAAATCCTACCAGAATACATCGGCCCTGCACCCACAATCCGCAAAAAAGAAGAAATAGATGGAGCAGTAAACAATCTAACACACCAAATCAAAAAAAGCATTAGAAGCAGTCACCAAAACCACATCCAACCACCCAACCAGATGGCTCCCAGAAAACATCATGGAACTAATCAGAACAAAAAAACAAAGCCAGGAAAAGATACCACAACACAAGAGCCCCACAGGACAAGAAAATACTGAACAACTTGACCAACCAAGTCAGAAAAGCACTTCAAAACCACAGGAATCAAGAGTGGGAAAATAAACTCTCATCACTTAACCCAGAAGATCACACAATATGGAAATTTTTGAAGACCCGGTCACCAAACACAACCCATTACCCCCCATGCAGACCGCACATGGAACTGCACTGACTGATACAGAAAAAGCAGGAGCAATAGCAGACAACCTAGAAAAGCAATGCAGGCCATCATATGACAACATAAACATCCCCCACATTTATAAAATCCACCAGCAGGTCACCCGTACATTAAGCCTGACCACAGACAACCCAGACAGCATGACCCCCACTACCCCAATGGAAATAACCAACATCATAAAACAACTAAATAACAAAAAAGCTCCAGGTCGTGATGGAATCACAAACAGAATCATCAAACTGCTTCTTCGAAAGGCTATTGTGCACCTGGTTAACATAACCAATGCAATACTGAGGATACAACACTTCCCTACTGCATGGAAAGCTGCAGACATCATACCACTTAAAAAGCCAGGAAACAATCCACAACTGCCTCAAAGCTACCGTCCCATCGGCCTTCTATCCAACTTAGGAAAGATTGCTGAAAAAATCATCCTCTCAAGACTACAAGAAGAATCAAACTAGGAATAATACCAAACGAACAATTTGGCTTCCGCCGTGAACACAGCACAGTGCAACAAATACACCGATTGGTGGAGCACATCACACAAGGTTACAACTGGAACCTGCACACAGCTGCAGTGTTTCTGGATGTTGCAAAGGCCTTCGACAAGGTATGGCATCAAGGACTACTCTACAAACTCATACAGGCCAACATATCAACAAACCTCATCAAACTAATAAAATCATACCTCACTGACAGATCCATGCAGGTAAAAATAAATGGCACCATCTCAACTAGGCGCAAAATCCCTGCAGGTGTTCCACAGGGTTCCCTGCTGGCCCCCCTACTCTTCACAATATATGTGGCCGACATCCCGCAGAACCCAAGGACCACCATCACAGCCCTATACGCGGACGACACAGCCATAATGACAAGATCTCTCCTCCCACACCTGGCGATCAGTCGTTTACAGGAAACTATCACAACACTAGAGAAATGGTTCTCGGACTGGAGGATACAAGTAAACCCCCACAAAAGCACAGCTATACTATTCACCAGACGAAAAACCCTCATCCAAGACGACATTCATCTCCTCGGAAAAAAGATACCTTGGCAGACTGAAGCCAGATACCTAGGAGTACAGCTGGACCACAAACTAAATTTCAACAGCCACATCAAACTCATAGGCACAAAGACATCCAGAGCCATAGCACAGCTCTACCCCCTGATCAACCGCAACAGCAAACTGAATACACGCAACAAGCTGCTACTGGACCAGATGGTAATACGACCAGTTATCACATATGCATCCCCTACACGGAGTCACACATCCAAATCCAACATCCTGAAACTACAGAGGATACAAACAAGTGCCTGCGGATGATCCTGAATGCCCCATGGTTCGTCAGAAACACGCAGATCCATAGCGAAACCAGAACCCCAGACATCCATTCCCTCCTTCAGGACCAAGCCAAAAAATTCTTCAGCAAAGCACACTCTAATCCTAACCCACTGGTCAGACAAGCTTCCAGTTACAGTGAACATGACATTCACAAACATAAAAGACCCAAGGCAATCCTGCTCTCAGCAGAACAGAGCTAACCCCATAGTTCATAAAGTGCGAGCATAAGGCTCACAAATCCCCACTCCCCCATCAAGCTTCTCGACACAGACAAAGGGGAAAACAAAAAGCATTTTATGCTTCACCCAGCAAACCAGTAACGTTGTTGAACAAGCAGCCGTGGACCAACAGCGACTGAGCTATAAAGGCGTGGGGGAGCAGAAGTGGCAACTCACTTAAAACCTCACAAAGTCCAATGACAACTCGGAGACATGGCGAGTAGTGCCGCCATTAAATAAGTACCTGCTGGGGTCACCGCCCCTGACATTGGGAAGCAGCATTGTCAGTACTGACACAAGGTTGAAGCCAAATGATGACGGAAAAGCTTGTGATCAGAGATTTGCAGATGGCAATATGATTATATTGTGTACGTCTGTAATACTGCGGAGCAGAAAGCAAACGGAGAAACTACTGCTCTACCTTATCTCCAGAACAACCACCATGGCGAGCAAACCCTTACAATTGGCCCCAAGTTCCCGGCGTCCCTTAAATGGGACAGGGGTGCGAAGAATCTCCGGGCTCAAAATGGTGTCCACTTTTAAAATTGCAACTTGGAATGTCAGAACTCTGTATGAAGCTGGCAAATTAAGAAATGCCACAAAAGAAATGAAGAGGCTGGGCATCCGGATTTTGGGAATTTGCGAGACAAGATGGCCAGGATCTGGAAAGTGTCAACAAGATAATATGACAATGTATTACTCTGGGAATGATGAGAACAAACATCGACATGCTGTAATAGTAGATGAAGAAATCAATAAATCAGTAATAAATTGGATTCCATTTTCTGAAAGGATAATGCTGTTACAACTTAAGGGAAACCCCGTTAACATAAATATCATCCAAGCTTATGCACCCACAGCTGACAAAAGTGAAGAAGATGTTGAAGCGTTTTATGAACACCTAAAAGAGATTAAAAACCTAACAAAGAAACATGATATAAACATAGTGATGGGTGAATTCAATGCAAAAGTGGGAAGAGGGGGTGATGGAGAAATTGTTGGCGAACATGGCTTAGGCACCAGAAATGACAGAGGAGATCGCCTAGTCCAATTCTGTCAGGAAGAAGATCTAACAATAGCAAATACCTGGTTTAAACTTCCACCAAGAAGACTGTACACTTGGAAATCGCCTCAAGATAACCAACATAATATTGTCAGAAATCAAATTGATTATATACTGATAAATAAAAGATTCCACAGTAGTATAAAGAGTGCAAAGACTTATCCTGGGGCAGATATCTCATCAGACCACAATCCCATAGTTGCAGAAGTACGTCTTAGATTAAAATCAGCTAAAAAATCACAAAAGAAGAAAAAGAAAATTGATGTAGAAAAACTGAAAGACCCGAACATAAATAAAAGCGCCAAGACACAGCTTAACCTGCGATTACAACAGATTAACATAGAAGAAAATAAAAGTGTGGAATCTCTTTGGAATAGCTTAAAGAATGCCATCGTAACAACAAGTATTGAAGAAGTAGGTTATGTGAATAATATAAAATAACAGGAATGGATGACAGATGAGATTCTTTCTTTTATTGATAGAAGAAGAATGTATAAAAACAAAGACCTAGCCAGGTATACAGAAACACATAACATCATCAAGAAAAAAATAAAAGAAGCCAAGGAAAATTGGATGAAAAATTTATGTACTGAAATTGAACTGCTTCAGAAACAACATGATAATTTCAATCTGTATAAGAAAATCAACGAAATTTCCAGAAAACTGAGGGAAAAGCAAATAGTGTCTCTAAGAGACGAAAATGGAAAAATGGTTCTAGAAGAAGAGAATAAAGCACAGATTTGGATAAAATATGTGACAGAACTTTTCAATGATACTAGACAGAAGCCTATAAATATAAAAGATAACATTCAAGGACCAGCAATCATGAAATGCGAAATAGAGAATGCTATACGAACAAGTAAAACAGGAAAAGCCAGTGGACCAGATGGTGTGCAAACAGAATTTTTAAAATTAATCGAACCAGATAACATCAAACTTCTTGAAAAACTATTTAATAAAATATATGAAAGTGATGAATTTCCATCAGATTGGCTCAAATCTACATTTATCACTATCTCAAAGAAACCCAAAGCGAATTTCTGTGGTGACTTCCGACTTATTAGTCTAATGAGCCAAACATTAAAAATATTTTTGAAAGTAATTCAGAATCGCATTTATAGAAAAAGTGAAGAAACTCTAAGTGAAACACAATTCGGCTTTCGGAATGGTTTTAGTACTAGGGAGGCCCTTTTCTGTACCCAAATATTGATACAAAAATGCATAGAAAAACAGAAATCTGTCTTTATGTGTTTCATAGATTTTGAAAAAGCATTCGACAAAGTCAGACACACCAACTTAATAGAAATCCTTCAACAAATAAGGCTAGACGAATAAGACATAAGACTAATAACAAATCTGTATTGGAATCAGTCAGCTACCGTTCAATTAGACAACATTACCACCAGTGATATTAACATCAAAAGAGGAGTGAGACAAGGATGTGTGCTCTCACCACTCCTGTTCAACATATATGCAGAGGTAATCTTTAAAGATATCATGGACAGAAAAAATTACCAATGAAGATGTCTTAAAATCCATTGGCAAAGCTAAACATCTTGTACAAATAATCAAGAAACGAAAAACATCATATCTTGGACACATCATGAGAAACAGCAAATACCAACTTCTACAAATTATTTTGGTAGGAAGAATTGATGGCAAAGGAACCAGAGGAAGAAAAAGAATATCATGGTTTGACAACATCAAGATGTGGACAGGAAAGAGCAGTGCACAACTGCTCAGATTAGCACAAGAGCGCAGTTTTGTTCGCCAAGATGGTCGCTGACCTTCGATAGAAGATAGCACAATAAGAAGAAGATACCAAGAGGCAATGACTAAATTAGTCCAAGATGCCTTTGTGGAAGCAAACCAAATACACGGACAATTGAATAAGTAACACATACAGTGACAACCATCAGCATAGCAATCCTGAACGTCCAGGGTTTCCAAAACCTACGAAACAAAAACACATAATAACAACAATGCAACAAAGGGGTATACACTTCTTACTCCTTCAGGAAACACATATACACACTATGCGACAAATACAGAAAATTGAACAGACATATCACCTCCAAAGCTTCTGGAGTTTCGGCACCAATCGAAGCAGAGGAGTAGGTATTCTGGTCAAAACAGCTATGACAGGGAACATTAAAAACATACGCAGAGACATAGAGGGAAGAATTATTACGATCGACTGGACACTAGACAACATTACCTATAAAATCGCTAATATATACGCACCAAACAGGGAGGCAGAAAGACACACCTTTTTGGCAGAACTACACAACTACCTAGCAGGGCACGATTTCCTCATAATTGGAGGAGACTGGAACTGTGTAGAGGTACTAAACAGGGAGGAAACAGTTTCACAGGGAATTCAGGAGCAGCAGAAATCATTAAAATATGCCGCGAAACAAATATAATAGACTACTGGGTAGCAAAAAAAGGAAACCTTTTCTCCGGAACTTAGAGCAACAATAGTAAGGACATACACACAAATTGACAGAATATACACAACAACATCCCTAGCAACGGGTAAAGGGAACATAAAACATATCAACATGAACGTAGCTGAACACGTCTCAGACCACAAAATGGCAGAAGCAAAAATACCTTTGGTAGGAGGTATGGAAACAGGACCAGGCTACTGGAAACTGAACACCAGCCTCCTCCAGGATCTGGCCACAAAGACAAAGTACGAACAATTATGGAATGAAAACAATACAGAACACGAAGAAATCCAAATTTGGTGGACGAAAATGAAAAACCTCACCGCGATTTTCTTCCAAAACACGGCAAAACACAAAAAAAAACGAACAGAGAGAAAAACGTAGATACCTACACCGGGAGCTCACGCAATTCTCACGTCACAAACCACCGGGGTCATTAAACCACCAGGTAATCAAACAAATACAAAAAGACATTCGGGCATTAGATCTAGAAGAAGCCCGAAAATATAAGTGGAGAATTAGAGCCCGTTGGCTTCTCCAAGAAACAGACAATGCGGCTTTCTACGAACGATTACACAACAACCATGCTACTAATATAATTAGAAACATAAAAGATCAAAACGGAAAATTCGCAAACACTACTCCAGAGATAGCTCAGGTCTTTCATCAACACTACACAGACTTATTCACACAAACAACCGCAGAAACAATCGAATGGGAAAGCATCAACTTCCCACAAACACTAGAACACCATCAAGCATACCAAGAAAAACGAATCACACTAAATGAAGTGACTGAAGCGATTAAATCCTTCAGCAACAAAAAAACACCCGGCATTGATGGTATACCAATCGAATACTATAAAACTTTCCCTCATCTTGTAGGGCCTACATTAACAGACCTATTTAATACTTTTTTGGACACAGATCAAATCTATGAAGACTTCAAAAAAGGCCTCACTATCTTTATACCGAAAACAGACGACAACACAAACGAAATCAGAAATTGGCGACCAATCACACTAACAAATACCGACTACAAGATTTTCACCAAAATACTAGACAACAGAATCAAAATGACAATGCCATACTTAATAAAATCAAACCAAACAACCGGGATACCAAACAGAAGTATACATTTAAATTTAAACCTAATACGCGATGTCATTCATTACGCAAACAAGAAGGAAACAAATCTTTACTTAGTAAACTTAGACCTGGCCAAAGCCTTTGATTCCGTCCGACACATTAACAAAATTCGGAGTACACCCAAAATTAGTAAAATGCATTAAAACAATATATCAAAACAGCACTACACAACTACAAATAAACGGCCAGATAACGGATCCTATTACAATACGAAGGGGGGTGAGACAGGGCTGCCCACTTAGCCCAACCCTCTTCACGTTATGCATGGAACCGTTATTACAGGCCATACAGACGAACAAAAATATCGCTGGGATGGGTTTGCCTGGTAGAATGCATGAGGAATGCAAGGCAATCTGCCACGCAGACGACATCACAGCAATCATAACCACATTAAAACACATAAAGAATACAAATGAGACTCCACCACAAGGATGGAACATAGTCACGAGACCACTTAAAATCTTAGGAGTCCCATTCACACACCACGAAGTGAAAATCTCTGCACGCGACATAACGCAAACAATTAAAAAGAAAATGCAAGACTGGAAACTGAGCATGTTTTCGCTACAAGCGCGTGCCCGGATTATAAATACAATTTTTGAACCAGCAATACTGTACACAGCACAAATACAACCTATCACAACCAAAACACTAAAGAAATGGCAGTCGATGGCGTACCGTTACTTTTGGGGCTACAAAGCCGAAGAGGTCGCCAGAGACGAAATGTATGGGCCAAAAACACAGGGAGGATACGATTTCCCACACTTTAAATACAAAATATTAGCTGCAGCCATAAAAACGATTAAAAAAATACTTCAGCATGAACAACATCAAGCTAAATGGTTCGCCAGATATTGGCTAGGAATAAAAATTCCCCTATTTGGCGAAACCAAAACCACAGGTCCGATTACATTAGAATCAACACAATACTACTCAAACATAATAAAAGAGTTAACGAATCTTAAAGATAAAGGAGAAGTTTTTGACCTATCATCCGATAGTCTTCTCCAACTAACGCAAAAATTAACACCGTACAGTTTACAAAAACACCCGAGACAAACCACAGAAACAACTTGGCAAAATATACATAAACAGGGAGTCACATATCCATCAAGAAGTGCTGTCGCGTGGAGGATGGCTCACGCCTTTTTCTCAACGCGGCACGAACTATACAGAAGAGGGAAACAGCCACATAGAACATGCGTTTTTTGCACTGGGGAAGAAACAACCGAACACCTCTTGCCCAGTTGCGCAAGGAACTATGTGGCAAACAAATTCAACATCCCTCTTCCCACAAAACAAGCGATCGTTTACTTCAACATAGACACCAAACCAATGAAAAATTTACTACTTCTATATACAATAAAAGAATTACGCTTTCATATCTAGAAAGTGAGAAACGCCACAGCCTATTCCATACACAACCTGGGATTATTGGACATTTTAGCCACAGACAGATGTTCAATAAGGAATTACATGAACACTAACTTCACGCTAATGGGAGAGTACAACTTCACCAAAAAATGGTGCACACCTCCCATTCTAGCGAGCATACATGAGGGGAAACTACGATGCCACTTTTGATACACGAACACAAAAACACAACACATTTAACACAATGGAACTAACAGATTTCGACAAGCTTTTCTTACAGGGACTTTAGAGTATGGAGATTTTAGGACCCTACATCGCAGCAGGGATGACCAACTCCGGATAGCCGCTGAGATGGAAGAACTACAAAACTACCAAGTGCTCTAAAGGTATGATTTTGATGACTCACAACACTATTAACACCTTACTAACAACAAAAAAAAAAAAAAAAAATCCTTCCTTTGTTTTGCCTGATACTAACCTTACCCAGAAGTAACTGAGGAACAGGAATACATTGAAAGACTACTAATACGCAACTAACCATAACGCCCTTGACAATTTTAGATTAACCAGTTTTAATAAATTTTAAAATTAACCACAGTGACTAACCAACTAATCTCCTGCCTACCTCTGCTGTTTCAGGGTTAAACCTAACATTGGCCTCTGGGACAGCAGAGTGGACAGAATCTAGGAAGAACATAGGAACCCACCCTGCCCACCCACTTCAAGCCCAGTTTTTCTTCAACTTTTCTATCCCTCTTCTTACTTCCAAACTATAGTTTCAATAGAGCTCCCAGGTCTGTAACGTCTATAAGCCCCTCTGCTTAAGTGTGGCCAGAGTGGGCTAGGACCGCACGGACCAATGGGAGAATCCAAGAGACAAAATAGTAATTCACAAAAGACATAAGGTATAATTAAAGAGGTGGACGTGTAGCCGGAAACCTCAATAATTGTATTTTATTAATGAGTATGTCTTCCACGACCTTGGCAAAGGAACGCCCTGGTAATGGAAGATGTCTAACAATAGTTAGAATAAACCAAAAGGGTACTCAAACAAAATTTGGATCGCTTTTCTGCCTTTCGGCTAAGAGCAAAGATCGTAAACAGAGCGCTCAGTACAAAAGAGCCAATCAGAGTAGCCGTTGAGCGACGCTTGTTTTCGTCACGTGGGCCGCAAGGTCACCGGAATTGTAAGCGGAGGGCAACGGTGAACGCAAGCCCCAGACCGGGGTAACATAAACACACTTGGCGGTGGGATCAGGGTAGGCGGTAATGATTGGATTGATTTGGCCGATTGAGGTGATTTTCATCTGCTTTGAGGATTGCATTGTGACTAATGTGAATAGTGCACACTCGGATTACGGACTAATTTCGAAATATTGGAACCATATTACAAAAGGACGACAAGACTATACAACGGAATATCGTAAGTGATGAGAAAACCTACTAAGGTAAGTAGAAGAATATTTTCTATTTAACTTAGCATTACCAAAACATGGATAAGCCCCTAACATTTGAGGAAGTCTATAGAGAGTTCCTAAGACTAGGAAAACTATTGAACGACAACTGGCCAGGGAAGGTGAAACTGTACGACACATTCCCACCCACAACAGTCACAGACGACTTCATGGACGATAACGAAGAAGAAACACAACAAGATTTAGCACATTTGCCTGAACTAGATGAACATACAATACAAAACAACGCCTACCAGACAGCAGAACCACACACCGAATTTCAGAAGGTACAAAAGAAAAGGAAAATATCGAACACTACAGAAACACCCAAAACAACAGAGACAGACAACGGAACAAAAGAAAGAATACCCCCAGTCATCCTAAGGGCCAAGGAGCACTGGATGTCGATTGCTACCTCTCTAAAGACAACAGGAATAACATTTACCAAAGCAACAAACACAGATGAAGGTATACGCATCCAACCGAAGACATCGACAGATTACAGAAACATAACAAAATTTCTGGATAGCAGCAACTTACCATACCACACTTTCCAACTCAGCAGCGACAAACACCTGAAAGTTGTACTACGGGGAATCACAGAAACAATATCAACAGAAGAAGTCATCACAGACCTACATAACAAGGTATTTAAACCAATCAAAGGAAGCAGAATGCATAGAGCAGACAAGACGCCCTATCCCTTGATCCTAGTCGAAATCTCCAAAGAACAGAAAGACATATACGACCTCCAATCTATCTGCGACCTATTCATAAAAGTAGAGGCTCTGAGACGCAAATCAACAACAACACAATGTCACAGATGTCAGAAGTTCGGTCATGCACAGCGATGCTGCAAAGCAGAATTCCGATGCGTGAAATGCGGAGGAAAACACGCCACCCACGAATGCAAAAAACCACGCACCCAGCCAGCGAAATGTGCTAACTGTGGGGGCCCACACCCCGCCAACTATAGAGGGTGTACAACACATCCCCAAAACATGAAGATCCAACCCCAAAGTAGCAAGCCGATACAAGAATATAGACCCAACCAACAAGTCACAGCCTCCACAACAAACGGAAGAACATATGCAGAAGTTGCAAGCCCAACCCAACAAGAAGACTCCAAACCCAAAACAAACCATCCACAGCAAACTAGCAAAACCAATCTCCTCAACATAACAAACTGCATAGGAGAGATGCTTACAGAACTCCGACAAACTAACCCAACACAAGAGGCCAAGGACATCATTCTAAAGCACACACAGATTTTATTCTCTACAATCCTTAATGGATAAAAGCAAAAGAAAACCCAACTCTCTACAGATCATCAGCTGGAATGCTAATGGACTACCCAACAAAGCAACAGAACTACAAGAATTCGCTACAGAGACCCAAGCAGACATCATCCTAGTAAATGAGACACACCTGCGCCCAAGTGACAAGACAAGAATCAACAACTACACCACATACCGCACAGACAGAACCTATGCAAGAGGAGGAGGTACAGCCATCTTCATTAAGAAGAACATAAAACACAACGCAATAGCCAGACCTCAAACAGAACATATGGAAACAACAGGAATTGAAATACACATGGAGAACACAAGCAGTATCATGATATTTGCAGCCTACAACCCTCCAAATAAAAAACTCTTAGAAAGAGACCTAGAAGAAACACTGAACACAGGAAAATCGGTAATCATAGCTGGAGACCTCAATGCCAAACATCCGACCTGGAACAGTAGAAACACCAATAACAATGGAAAAATACTCAACACATATGCCACCACAAGAAATATGGCAATAATAGGACCAACAGAACCCACGCACTATGGAGTTACCGGCCGTCCAGATGTCCTCGACATAGCTATACTACAAAATATACCATACAGCTACCAAATACAGTCAGTAAACGAGCTAAGCTCAGACCATAACCCCATAATTCTACAGCTGGGCACCATACAAGACCCAACAAAAGACAGCACAACCACAGTAAACTGGAACCAACTGCCAACAGCCCTTCAAGAAAATCTTGGCCCAGTACCCCCACATAACAAACACAGAAGAGATGGAAAGTGCAGTGACAACATTTGAAAAACAAATAGTGACAGCAATATCCTCTGTAACAATCACAACCATAAGGACATTCCCAAATAAACTCCCAGATGAAATCAAACAACTCATCAAAGAAAAGAACAGACTGAGAAGACGATACCAGAAGACCATGGACCTCGCAGACAAACAAGCAATGAACAAAGCAACAAACGAAGTCAGATACGCGCTTAAAGACCATCGCAACCAACAATGGAACAACAAAATAGAACAACTAAACACAGACGGCCAACACATATGGAAAATCATGAAGTCACTTCGATCCAAGCACAGCACATGCCCCCCAATCAAAAGGTGAGAACAAGATAGCATACACAGAAGAAGAAAACGCAGAAGCCTTCGCAGACAGCTTGGAAAGACAATGCAGCCCCAACTATGACAATGCAGACCTAAACTTCATCCAGAAAATCCATAAACAAGTACGCAACATAACCAGGAACACCAAACCTATCCGGAATCTAGAACCCACGTCACCAAAAGAAATATATCAGGTCATCAAAAAACTAAAACCAAGAAAGCCCCAGGTCCCGATGGGATCCCGAATATAGCACTTAAACTACTCCCCCGCAAGGGCATCATGCACCTAGTAGCCATCACCAACGACATGTTACGACTGAAACATTACCCAGAACGCTGGAAACTAGCAGACGTATTTCTCATCCCTTAACCAGGAAAGGACAAACAATTCCCACAAAACTACAGGCCCATCAGCTTACTATCTTGCATTGGCAAAATAGCAGAACACATAATACTTGTAAGAATCCAAGAAGCAGCAGAAAACAACAACATAATACCTGATGAACAATTCGGCTTCAGAAAAGAACACTCAACAACCCATTAAGTCTACAGAGTCATAGAACATATCACTCAAGGATACGAATGGCACCAACACTCAGGAGCAATCTTCTTAGACATAGCCCAGGCGTTTGGCAAGATCTGGCATTACGGGCTACTATATAAACTACATAAGGCCGGAATCCCAACACCTCTAGTCCAACTCCTCAAGTCTTTCTTAAGTAACAGAAAATTTAGAATTAAAATAGAAGGAATCAGATCCACCGAAAGAAAAATAAAGGCCGGTGTTCCCCAAGGATCCCTACTTTCTCCTCTACTCTTCTCCATATACATGTCAGACATCCCCAACTTATCACCAATCATCACTGCACTCTATGCCGATGACACAGTCATCATAGCCAGATCCCTCAGACCAAAACTCGCAACCAAGAAACTTCAAATCGCAGCCAACACCCTAGAAAGCTGGTACAGCAAATGGCGAATAGTCATTAATCCAACAAAAAGCACTGCAGTATTATTCAGCAGAAGAAAAACACAACCTGAAGACAACATTCAAATGTTTGGGAAAATAATCCCCTGGCAGAAATCAGCAAAATATCTAGGAGTACACCTGGACAGGAAATTAAATTTAAAGACGCACACCGACTACATCATCACAAAGGTCAACCAGACCGTTGCACAGCTGTACCCACTCCTAAACAGGAAAAGCTTCCTAAACCAAAATAACAAAATCCTCATATACAAGACGGTAATAAGACCCCAATTAATCTACGCCTCACCAGCCTGGGGACACACGACAGAAAGAAACATTAAAAAAATGCAAACAATTCAGAACAAGTGTCTCAGAATGGCACTAAACGCACCCTGATCGCTCAACTTCATCGCGATACTAATCTGCCAAGCATCAAGACACTCATGAAAACCGTCGCAGAAAAATTCTTCACAATAACAAAAAACCACAGAAACCAATTACTAAGACAGGCATCAAACTACAGCCCAACAGACCACTTCAAACACAGAAGACCAAAAGACATCTTAAAATGAAAACCTCTAGAAAAGCTCACCAAGAGCGGGCATAGTACCCACCCAGCTTCCACAAGTAAAATAGAGATAAAGGGATAAAGAGCCAAGGGCTCACTCCATCTACCATAGAAGTTAACAGTTAACATCAGGGTAGGCGAGGTGTTTAACTATTTATCAGTGAGTACAGACGTGTTTATCAGCGCTCCTTGTATTATTACAGCAGTGATTAAGTTTTGTTTTTAATGAATTGATTGAATTTGATGCCTTCAACTGATCAGGAACTACGAACTGATCTTTCGAATTTGGATTATTCTGCTTCTCTTTACCAAAAGAACTGTTACCAGCGAGATAGAGAAGAGACTCTGAAGACTGCAATACCTATGTCCTTAACAGAACCCACCCAGATAAAGGTAAGCTTTAAGATTTTTACGAAAGTTCCATGCGAATTTACCATCGTTTTTGAACCCCTACACACACACTAGAAATGGACAAAACGTTAAAGATTTTCTTCAACACATAAACAGAGACGAAGCCTTAGAACTATTTAAGGTACTCCTTCAAAAGTTCGTAACCGAATGGCCAGGCTACCTTAAACTGTATACACAGGCAGAGGAACCCGAAGAAGACGATATCACAGAACAAAACATTACCCTCCCCACACCCGAGGACAACAGACAAAGAGAACCAACAGCAGATGAACACACAACAAAAGGCGAAGGACCGTGGACGATCCCACGGAAGAAAATGCGCCCACACAAGCAGTATCGGGAAATAAAGAAAAGGTACCCCCGGTAATTTTCCGAGACAAACATAAGTGGACCTCAGTCTCGAAATCGCTCAGAGAACAGAACATCAACTACTCCTGGGCCAGAAACACAGACGAAGGGGTAAAGATACAACCTGAATCAGTCCCAGACTACCGCATGATCACAAAAATGCTGGACAACTCCATGCTGCCTTTTCACACATTTGCACTGGCCAGTGAAAAGAACCTTAAAGTCGTGCTAAGGGGAGTTGCCGAGGGAATCACGACCGACGAGTTCAATGCCGATCTCATCAACCAAGGCCTGACCCCAGTTAAAGTGAGCAGAATGCTAAGATCGGATAAAAAACCTATGCCACTAGTTCTGGTAGAGATATCAAACACGCAAAAAAGAATATACGAATTAAAAAATATGTGGGCTCAAAATCACAACTGAGCCACTAAGAAAGAAGGCATCGGCAGGACAATGCCACAGATGCCAAACATTTGGGCATGCCCAAAGGCTCTGCAAAGCACCCTACAGATGCCTAAAATGCGGCAAAGAACATCCGACTAGCACCTGCACCAAGCCAAAAACAACACCGGCATGCTGTGCTAACTGTGGAGGACCTCACCCTGACAATTACAAGGGGTGCATGTCCCACCCAAGAAATTGTGGGATAACAAAAACTAGCCTCAGACCCCCTCCCGGTAACAACTCCACTACCAAGCAGGCAACTCACCCCTCGTCTCAGTTCACACCAACAACACAGCCAACCAACATGACAAAAACGTATGCTGAGGCTGCACGACCTAAGAACCCCACATCCTACGAACAGCGAGGCTCCAACTTAGAAAAAATCTTAACTGCCTCACTTGCCACCATGCTGCAAGAATTTAGCATGACAAGCCCCTCACCTTCCTCCAGAAAGAGATTCCTACAAGGAACACAAACCATCCTAACAGCCCTCTGTCATGAATAGAAAACACAAACCAAACTCACTAAAGATTGTAGCTTGGAATGCAAAAGGAATAACAAATAAAATCCTGGAACTCCAAGAATTTGCATCCAGATACAAACCTGACATCATTCTAGTCAACGAAACACACCTCAGACCAGCAAATAACCCAAGACTACGAGGCTTTATCATGCACAGAAAGGATCGACTTGGTGCAAGAGGAGGAGGCATTGCTGTCTACATAAAAAGCTACTTAAACCATAACAGAGTAACTGACCTCCCAACTATGAACCTAGAGGTGACCGGAGTGGAGGTACACACCAGCAACACAGGCAGTCTGAAGATTTACGCAGCGTACAACCCACCTGGAATCCCACTACTGATATCTGACTTAGACTCTATCCTCGGATCCAAAGACTCCATAATCTTAGCAGGAGATCTCAACTCCAAGCATACAGCCTGGTTCAGCTCATCCATTAACACCAAAGGATACATTTTATACAACTATGCAATGCACAACTCTGCCATTGTTGTTGGACCTACTGAGCCCACTCACCACAGCCCAACAAGAAGATCAGATGTTTTGGACATCGTAATACTTAAAAACATCCCATACCAATACCAACTAGAAACAATAGAACAACTTTCATCAGACCACAACCCCGTTGAGCTCAGGCTAGGCAATCAAGAACAGTTCTCGCCCCAGCACTCCTTTATAGCTTGGAACAAACTCACAAAAACTCTACCAGAATACATTGGTCTACCACCCATCATACAGAAAAAAGAAGAGATAGATATAGCCATAATCAAATCTAACAAGCCAAATGCAGAAAGCAATAGCCTCAGTAAAGCAAACCACTCTCCACCACACCACCAACAGGATCCCAGAAGAAGTCATGGACCTGATTAGAACCAGGAACAAAGCAAGAAAGAGATGTCACAACACTAGAGCACCACAGGACAAAACAACACTAAACAAACTCAACAGAAAAGTCAGAGAAGCTCTACAAAACCACCGAAATCAAGAATGGGAAACCAAATTAACCACACTCAACCCAGAAGATCACTCCATATGGAAATTCTTAAAAATCCTACGCACCAAAAGGCAGCCCTTACCTCCTATACAAACCAAACAAGGAATAGTACACACAGACAAAGAAAAGGCAGAAGCCCTCATAGACAACCTGGAGGAGCAGTGCAGCCCATCGTACAAAAGTCTTAACATTAATCTCATCTATAAAGTTCATCGCCATGTCAGGAAAGCATTAAATCTCACTGATACCTCAGAACCCATCTCCCCCACTACCCCAAGGGAAATAACCAAAATCATAGCACAACTGAGCAACAAAAAGGCTCCAAGCCCTGATGGCAACAGAACACTAAAGTTGCTTCCAAGAAAAGCAATAATACATATTGTTAATATAACAAACGCGATCATCAGATTTCAGCACTTCCCGACAACCTGGAAAACAGCAGATATCATACCTATGAAAAAGGCAGGTAAGAACCCTCAACTTCCAGAAAGCTACAGACCCATTAGCCTTTTATCAAGTCTTGGAAAAGTCACTGAAAAGGTTATACTCACAAGGCTACAAGCAATCACTGACAAGCTCGGAATCATCCCAAACGAGCAATTCGGATTCCGCAGAGAATCCGAATTGATTCTCTGCGGAATCCGACAGCACAACAAATACACCGTCTGGTAGAATACATAGCAGGAGGCTTTAACTGGAATCTACAGACGGCTGCAGTCTCCTCTCCTTCATGACCATGCAGTAAGGTTCTTCAGCAAGGCACATTCTCATCTCAATCCACTAATCAGACAAGCTTACAGTTATAGTGAACATGACTATCAAAAACACAAAAGACCCAACGCAATCCTACTTTCAGCAGAACAGAGCTAACTCCATAGCTCACAAAGTGCGAGCATAAGTCTCACAACCTCCCCCTTCAAGTTTCTCCACACAGATAAAGGGGAAAATAAAAAGCATTTTATGCTTCACCCAGCAAGCCAGTAACGTTGTTGTTGTTGTTGCTGCAGTCTTCATCGCCATAGCGAAGGCCTTTGATAAGGTATGGCATCTGGGATTTCTCTACAAACTTATACAATTTAACTTCCCAACAAAACTAGTCAAACTAATTGAAGCATACCTAAGTGACAGACACATGCAAATCAAACTAAATAGAACAGTGTCATCCAAACGCAAGATCCGTGCAGGCGTGCCACAGGGTTCGCTCTTAGTACCTCTACTGTACTCGATCTATACAGCTAATATCCCCCCAAACCCGAGAAATATCATTACAGCATTATATGCGGATGACACCGCGATACTTTCAAGATCTCGCAGCTAGCAATTAGAAGGCTGCAAGGCAGCATCAACAGACTAGAAACTTGGCAAACAGATTGGAGAATCCAGGTAAACCCCCTGAAAAGTTCTGCTGTGCTGTTCTCCAGAAGAAAAGTCACCAGCAAGGATGACATCCAGCTCCACGGACTCAAGATCCCATGGGTAACAGAAGCAACGTATCTTGGTGTGAAACTGGATAGCAAACTGCTATTTAGTAATCACATCAAACTAACAGGAGTGAAGATATCTAGAGTAATTGCACAACTCTACCCCCTGATCAACCGCAAAAGCAAACTAGATGTAAGAAACAAGCTAACGCTGTACAAAACTGTAATTCGCCCAGTTATCACCTACGCCTCTCCAGCATGGAGTCATACCTCAGAAACCAACATACAAAAACTACAAAGAATCCAGAACAAGTGCCTAAGAATGATCCTAGATGCCCCATGGTACATAAGAAACTCCCCGATCCACCGAGAAGTAAACGTCCCTTACATCCGCTCGCATCTCCAAGACTTAGCTGAGAAATTCTTTTCCAAGGCAACCCTGCACTCAAATCCACTGATCAAACAAGCCAACAACTACAGTGAAGCAATATACTGCAAATACAGAAGACCAAAATCTATTCTACTACACAGCGAACATCACTAACTTCAGGCCCCAATAGGGCGAGCGGGTAGCTCAATAATACCTCATTCACAGTATCACTTACACAGATAAAGGGGAAAAAGAAAAGCATTTTTGCTTCACCCATCCAGCCAATAACGTTATGCGGTATCAGGGTAGGCCCTCCCTCCTCCATTATAATGATGCAGAGAGATTTAACCGTCCGGTTTTCTCTCAATAGACCTTGTGATCCAGTGGACTTGGCAGAAGCCATAGATCTTAGCCATGTTAAGAACATTAACTGCTGGGACTATCAGCGAGGCTTATATGAGGTAACCTTAAAACTTCACCTCAGTAAAGACAAACTATTGTCCGAAGGAATACTACTCGAAGGCGAGCGCTACCATCCCGCGCCACTGCAAAATCAAAACCTACAATATGTTTACCTGAAAAAATTTCCGGCGGAAGTGACCGACGCCAGTCTAAAGGAAAAGTTTCAGCAATATGGGGAAGTTGAAAGTATGTGCAGGGCCCAACTGCACAAATATCCCTCCATTGAGCAGGGTGACAAAATATGTATCAAAATCGAGATGAAAAATACAATACCTAATTTCATCAACATTGATGGTTACAGCGTGATGGCCGGCATGACGAAGTTATGTGGTCGCTGCCGCCTGGGCGGTCACACAGCCAAAGATTGCCCAAAAAACAAGTGTGGGAATTGTGGTATTATCGGCCACTCCCAGCCAAAGTGCACTGCACCTTGCAGCCTCTGTAAAAAAGAGACCACAGAAGGTACCAGTTACGAGGCAGCGTATCATCGGCACCGGAAGTTTTCCCACCTCTTCCAAGTAAAGAACCTCCTACTACAGAGATCGCTGTAACCACACAGCCAAGTAACGGTCCGACCCTCTCAGTCGAAGCGGATAAAGCATTGACCAAAGCAACAACGTCAGCGGAAGTACCCCTCCTTCACACCTCCAGTATTTCAACCTACAACTGGGGCTCTGAAGAGAAAGATTCCTCAGCTGAGGATTTTAAAGGAAGCAACTCTACCCATACTTCATGGAGCAACATCGTAGCTCACTGTTTAAAGAAACAGCCAGGAAACCAGAAAACGCCAAGAGATGAAGTAGCAAAGCCCACCGAAACCATTAAAGTATGAAAAGGGAAACGCCCTGGCAGCGTTAAAGAAAATGAAGGCAAGAAATCCAAACAGGATGAGGGGACAACCTCCGAGGAGGAAGATGACCAAGAGCCCATCTCTTTTCCACTAAGAATTATCCACCCAGAAGAGATCAAAAACGTGGTAGACACCCAAGGGCCACCCATCATCGTCAACAGGGACTACAAGACCTTTGGAGTAAAATGGGGGAAATCAACCTTCCCAAACATTAAAAGGATAACAAAAAACCAACTGAAAATTATCCCAGAACCGAGTGAAGCAGGTATAGCGGAAATCCACAAAGCAATAACCACTCTTGCCAACCTAGGCGAGCAAGAATTAATGGGAAAACTACTGTCCGCACCTCCCCAGTACATATAGGAAGAAACACCCTGCAATGTGGTTTCTGGCCATTTAAGGCTACGACCTAACTTATTAATATATACTTAATTTTAAAGTTAACCAAGGCCAATGACGTATTTTACCGAGGCAACGACTAGAAATCTTTGATAGGTACAATAGTCGGTACAATGCAACCTAGAGGGAAGCTATCTACTTCCCTCTAAATGCATGTTAGGAAAATCCTTAGGTGTAAAGTTTACCCCTAAGTCGGGCTTTTTAGCCCGCAAACAGAAATGATGACGGGTAACACCGTGTACACTCTTAAAGTGTCGGTACTCGACTGATCTGCATAACGTTATGCATATCAGTCGAGTACCGATCAGCCAAAAGGCCGAGAAGCGATCCAGATGGCTAAGCTTAATAACGCCCACCTAAACGAGAGCTCTAGGCTACGAGCAAAACGTAGTATCTGTTCGTAGACGCTTGACATCAGTGCGGGTTCCGAAAGGAATCTTCATATCTAAGCGTCGAGCATAGATCTGCAGTAAACCCCGGACCGGGGCAAGATAAAACACTTGGGGGTAGGGATTAGGGCTAGGCCCCCCTCTCCATTAGTGTAGTATAATGACTAACCAGATGGCGGCGAGGGATTTGACCGTCAGGTTCACCCTCAAGAAGCCCGTCCAACCTGAAGATCTAGTGGAAGCGATCACCAAAGTCATCGATCTAGACCATATAAGAAATATCAATTGTTGGGACTTCCAAAAGGGACTTTATGAGGTTAACCTCAAGTATCACCTGACAAAAGATAAACTGATAAAAGAAGGAATTGACATCGAAGAACATCACTTCTTCCCCGTTTCCGTCTACAATGGCGGCTTGAAGTATGTATATTTAAAGAGATTGCCAGCTGAGGTGACTGACGAGACCATTAAAGCCACCTTCCAGCAATTTGGAACTGTTCAAGAGAGGTGCAGAGCCACAGTTAAAAATTTCCCCTCCATTGAACAAGGGGATAAAATCTATGTCAAGATATTAAAGAAAAAAGTTATCCCCAATTTCCTAATCATCCAAGGATACACAGTGATGGCGAACTACACAGGCATGACCGGTCTTTGTAGTCGGTGCCGCCTCGGCGGACACACGGCTAGGGACTGCCCCAAGAATAAATGCTGGAATTGTGGCGCAATTGGCCACTCCCAACCAGCATGTACAGAGCCTTGCAGTAAGTGCGGAGAAAAGGGGCACATTAAATACCAGTGCGCCAAAGATACCCTGATAGTCTCACCAGAAGAATTCCCTACCCTCCCCACCAAAGGCCTGCCCACCGAAGATGTAACTCCTACAGAAACCTTACACCCAACAGATCAAAGTTCACAAGCAGCAACGTCAGCAAACACCCAGGACATATCATCAATAACATGGCTTTCGGATAACGAAGACTCAGAGAGTAGAGGCGAACCAACCTCCGACAACACGACGGAAGAAAAACCAAAGAAAACTACGAAGAGACCAGGCAGCATAAAACAAGCGACAGGAAAGAAGACGAGGCCACGACCTCCGAGGAATCCGAAGAGGAAGTCAGCCCAGAAGACACAGCCTTTCCCCTTACAATAAACTGCTTCAGCGAAATCAAAAATGTAGTAGATATCAGAGGGCCACCCATCGTCTGCACCAGAGACCTACAGATCCTTAGCTTCAAATGGGGAGATATAACCTTCGAGAACGTTAAAAAAATAACCAAAAACAAACTAAAGATAATCCCGGAACTCACTGACGCAGGTGCAGCGGAGATCCTGAAAGCAATCAATGTCCTAACCAAACTGGACGACCAAGAGCTACTGGAAAAACTCACTTCATCGCAAATCCAACGGGAGTAGGGAACTACTTCCACAACCGTTAGGAAGAAACACCCTGCAAGCGTGGCTTGTCGATTCTTAGTCAAGCGCAACGTATAATTCTAAACTCTAAATCCTAAATTCAAATTTAAAGTTAACCTATGCCAATGACGTAAATTACCGAGGCAATTAATGGAAAACTTTATGTTAGGAACAAAATAGCTGGTTCACTGCAACCTAGAGGGAAGGTTTCCACTTCCCTCTAAAGCAGAGTCAGGCAAATCTATAGGTTTCAAGTTTACCCTACAAAGTCGGGCTTTTTAGCCCGCGACAGAAATGATGACGGGTAACAGCGTGTACACTCTTAAAGTGATCGGTACTCGACTGATCTGGATCGCTTCTCTTCTCGTCCTTTTGGCTGAGATTAAACGAGCGTCAAGGTCAAAGAAGAGGGCGCGAGTCAGGCACTACCTTAAGGATCAGTTAGCAAGCGGACGGTCGATTGACATCGACGGCGGGTCACCTAGCGGCTCCCGATGTCGAATCGCGCGTCAGCGGAAAGCGTAAACCCCGGACCGGGGAAAGAAAAAAACACGATCGAGGGACAAGGATGCGGTAGGCCCGCCATCGCAAATGGCAAATCAACGACTAGTGAGGGATTTCACCGTTCGGTTTTCCCTTAAAAAGAGCGTTTGTCCAGTGGACATCGCGGATGCAGTCGTAGCAACGATCGGTGAAGATAATGTAACCAACATTAATTGTTGGGATATCTTGAGAGGTTTATTTGAGGTAACAGTCAAAAATGACCAAGCTAAAGTCCGGTCAATGGACGAAGGTATCACCCTAGGAGAGGAGCGCCACCTAGCCACAACAGTCGGCGGAAGTGGCATAAAGATTGTTTACCTCAGAAAGTTGCCGGCCGAGGTAGATGACGAAATTATTCGTCAAGCCTTCCAGAGCTATGGAACAATCCTGAACATCGCTCGCCCAAAGTTTCAGCGGTACCCGGCTATCGAACAGGGCGACAAAATTTCTTTAAAATTGAGAATGGACAAACCTGTCCCGAATTATATCAACATCCTAGGGTACTTGGTGATGACAAGTTACCAAGGAGTAATTAAATGCTGTCATAGATGCCAACAGTCCGATCACATCGCCCTCTAAATAAATGCGGAAACTGCGCCACCATCGGCCACTCTCAGCCATCTTGTACTAAGCCATGTCAGCTGTGTGGGGATAACTCACACAGAAAATTTCAGTGCCAACAAGGAAGAACAGTAACGTTAACCGAAGATGACTTTCCCCCTTCCAACTAAAGAACAACCAACCACAGTGCCACCTAATGATAAACAAGGGAACACACCTCCCAGAACAGGAACTGACGACACTACAGCACCCCAAGAAACTCTTGCAAACTTACTTGCCTCCTCCTCTGGTTCATCGGGCTTCGACAACACCTAGGTCCACTCGGTCAACGAGACGACCGAGGATGACATGTTCACCGAAGACGACGAAACAATAGAAGACAGAATCGCCAGAAAGAAAGCAGAGAAACGCCCAGGCAGCTTAAAGGAAGGTAAGGGGAAAAAAACAAAGCAGGAGAAAGCAACCATCTTAGAAGAGCCCAAGGATGCCACCAAGGAGAAAACAAGATCCACAGAGTTTGCAGAAACCATCATAGGCTTCGAAAAATCGGACGAATTGAATAAGGTCATAGAAATATCAGGGCAGCCCATCATCTTCACGACAGCCGGAGAAACCCTGAGTTTTAGATGGGGAACCACAGTCATCCCAGACATTAATAGAATGTCAATGGATCACCTGAACACTATACCAATTCTGAACAGAGATGCGACATTAAAGATTTATTTAAAAATCCACGCAAGCGATTTGGCGCAACCAAGAGGAAAGGCTAAAATACGAAGAAAAAAGAAAAAAAAGGCGGCCTCCAAACATAAGTAAACAGGCGCCAAGAGACCAACCTCCCTAACCATAACATAAGCACACCCCCTCCCCTCATAGCGTGGAAGCCTCACATTGGGAGAGTTCCTACGCGGTCAGGTGATGGGATTATATAAAATTAAAATAAAATTAAATTAAAATAAATATTGCCAAGGAAGTTGTGTACTGAGGCTTAACTAAAAATTAGATACAGTTTCTATTAGGTCACATCTAGCTAGGTATACTGTTACCGCAGAAGGAGGTTTCTACTCCTTCTGGAAAACAGAGTCAGGTAAATTAGCATATTGAAGTAGACAATTTTGTCTACAAAGATTACCCATTAGATCGGACTTTTTAGTCCGTGACAGAAATAATGACGGGTAACACCGTGTACACTTTAAAGTAATCGGTACTCGACTGATCTGGATCGCTTCTCGCATAACGTTACTGGCTGGATGGGTGAAGCAAAAATGCTTTTCTTTTTCCCCTTTATCTCTGTAAGTGATACTGTGAATGAGGTATTATTGAGCTACCTGCTCGCCCTATTGGGGCCTGGAGTTAGTGATGTTCGCTGTGTAGTAGAATAGATTTTGGTCTTCTGTATTTGCAGTGTATTGCTTCACTGTAGTTGTTGGCTTGTTTGATCAGTGGATTTGAGTGCAGGGTTGCCTTGAAAAAGAATTTCTCAGCGAAGTCGTGGAGATGCGAGCGGATGTAAGGGATGTTTACTTCTCGGTGGATCTGGGAGTTTCTTATGTACCATGGGGCATCTAGGATCATTCTTAGGCACTTGTTCTGGATTCTTTGTAGTTTTTGTATGTTGGTTTCTGAGGTATGACTCCATGCTGGAGAGGCGTAGGTGATAACTGGGCGAATTACAGTTTTGTACAGCGTTAGCTTGTCTCTTACATCTAGTTTGCTTTTGCGGTTGATCAGGGGGTAGAGTTGTGCAATTACTCTGGATGTCTTCACTCCTGTTAATTTGATGTGATTACTAAAGAGCAGTTTGCTATCCAGTTTCACACCAAGGTATGTTACTTCTGTTACCCATGGGATCTTGAGTCCGTGGAGCTGGATGTCATCCTTGCTGGTGAGTTTCCTTCTGGAGAACAGCACAGCAGAACTTTTCAGGGGGTTTACCTGGATCCTCCAATCTGTTAGCCAAGTTTCTAGTGTGTTGATGCTGCCTTGCAGCCTTCTAATTGCTAGCTGAGGGCTGCGAGATCTTGAAAGTATCGCGGTGTCATCCGCATATAATGCTGTAATGATATTTCTCGGGTTTGGGGGGATATCAGCTGTATAGATCGAGAACAGTAGACGAGCTAAGAGGGAGCCCTGTGGCACTCCTGCACGGATCTTGCGTTTGGATGACACTGTTCCATTTAGTTGGATTTGCATGTGTCTGTCACTTAGGTATGCTTTAATTAGTTTGACTAGTTTTATTGGGATCGCTTCTCGGCCTTTCGGCTAAGTTTAAATAGCGCACCTAAACGAGACTCCAAGCTACGAGCAAAACGTGGTATCTGTTCGTAGACGCTTGATATCAGTAAGGATCCTGTCAGGAACCTTGATATCTAAGCGTCGAGCACAGATCTACAGCAAACCCCGGACCGGGGCAAGATAAGCTTGGGGGTAGGGAATAGGGCTAGGCCCCCCTCTCCACTAGTATAATGTCTACACAGTTGACATTATACTACGAAGGATTTGACCGTCAGGTTTACCCTCAAAAAGCCCGTACAACCTGAAGAATTAGCGGAAGCGATCATCAAAGTGATTGACTTGGCCCATATAAAAAACATCAACTGTTGGGACTTTCAGATGGGACTTTATGAGGTCACCCTCAAGTACCACCTGACTAAAGACCAACTAATAAAAGAAGGAATAGACATCGAAGGTGAACATTTCTTCCCCGTTTCCGTCGACAATGGCAGCCTGAAGTATGTATACTTAAAAAAATTGCCGGCCGAGGTTACGGACGAGACAATTAAAGCCACGTTCCAACAATTCGGAACTGTTCAAGCTGTATGCAGAGCCACAGTGAAAAACTTCCCCTCCATTGAACAAGGGGATAAAATCTATGTAAAAATAGCAATGAAGAAAGTTATTCCCAATTTCCTAATCATCCAAGGATATACAGTAATGGCGAACTATGCAGGCATGACCTGTCTCTGTAGTCGGTGCCGTCTTCGCGGCCACACGGCTAGGAACTGCCTCAAGAATAAATGCGGGAATTGTGGCTCCGTTGGCCACTCACAACCAACATGTACGGAACCTTGCAGTCAGTGCGGGGAAAAAGGGCACATCAGATACCAGTGCACAAAAGATACCCTAAAAGTATCACCAGAAGAATTCCCTCCCCTCCCCACCAGAGTCCTCCACACCAAAGATGTAACTCCTACAGAAACCTCACACCCAACAGATCAAAGTTCACAAGCAGTAACGTCAGCAAACACCCAGGACCTATCATCAATAACGTGGCTTTCGGATAACGAAGACTCACAGGGTAGAGGCGAACCAACCTCCGACAACACGACGGAAGAAAAACCAAAGAAAACTACGAAGAGACCAGGCAGCATAAAACAAGCGGCAGGAAAGAAGTCGAGACAAGAAAGATGAGGCCACGACCTCCGAGGAATCCGAAGAGGAAGTCAGCCCAGAAGACACAGCCTTTCCCCTTACAGTAAACCGCTTCAGCGAAATCAAAAACGTAGTAGATATCAGAGGGCCACCCATTGTCTGCACCAGAGACATAGAGATCCTTAGCTTCAAATGGGGAGATATAACCTTCGAGAACGTTAAAAAAATAACCAAAAACAAACTAAAGATAATCCCGGAACTCACTGACGCAGGTGCAGCGGAGATCCTGAAAGCAATCAATGTCCTAACAAAACTGGACGACCAAGAGCTACTGGAAAAACTCACTTCATCGCAAATCCAACGGGAGTAGGGAACTACGTCCACAACCGTTAGGAAGAAACACCCTGCAAGCGTGGCTTGTCGATTCTTAGTCAAGCCCAACGTATAATTTTAAACTCTAAATCCTAAATTCAAATTTAAAGTTAACTTATGCCACTGACGTACATACCGAGGCTAGTATCAGGAAAATGATTCTTTAGGAATAAATAGGTGGTTCACTGCTACCTAGAGGGAAGTTTTCCACTTCCCTCTAAAGCAGCGTCAGGCAATTCTATAGGTTTAAAGTTTACCCTGCCAAAGTCGGGCTTTCTAGCCCGCGACAGAAATGATGACGGATAGCACCGTGTACACTCTTAAAATGATCGGTACTCGACTGATCTGGATCGCTTCTTGGCCTTTTGGCTAAGATCAAAGTGTAGTACCTGTGTTTAGCGGATTACGCTTTTTGAACGACGCGGACCCGAGTGAGAGCTCCTAGGCTAAGATCATTTCGTAGTACCTGTTCTTTCGCCCATACGAGTGTTCCAGAGATTCAGTCCCAGTACTAGTTCCAGTGTTCCGGCGCCAGGAATCCGGTTTTGAAGGGGCATTAGCCCAGAAGATATTATTATTTGCGTGGCCAGTCCACAAAGCTAGATAACGAAGTAGCTGCAGGGTAAGTAGTCTATTTCGTTATATATTTTGGTGGGAACAACCCCCACACACATACACAACACCTTACAGGAACACCACCCGCCCAAGATCTCAAGTACACCCCTCATTGCAATGCTTTACTAAGCGCAAATAGCGAAAGGAAAACACAGCAATTCTGATCACAGGAAACCTACACTTCATAGAGATCCCGAAAATATACCGAACATTCCCTGTAACTTTGAACGCCCGAACACAGTAAAATTCCATATCCCCTCTGTAGATCAGATTAACCCAAGAGATGTTCTGAAAGGAATTTCAGGCATTGTCAATAACAACAGTGAAGTAATTTGGATCACTTCCTTCCCTGGGAACCGATTCCAAATTACTCTGAGGTCGGCAAGTTCTCGGGATGCCCTGCTTGAAGGGTTTTACATTCATGGCCACCTCATTAAACCAGAAATCAGTAGGTATCCAAAGGAAAACTATCAGGGTTCAAAGAGTACCCATTGAACTCAAGGACGAACGGATCCTAGCAAAGCTGTTCTATTATGGAAAAGACGTGCAAATCACACGTCATTTCTATAAAGACTTCCCGGCCGTACAATCCGGAAACATGACTATTTCCATGATAATGGAATCCGCGGTCCCTAATATAATTACAATAGCCGGTTGGAAGTTGGTGATGAACTACCCTGGCGTAGAACCACAGTGCACCAGATGCTACGCCATGCATCATAAAAGTTGAGAGTGCCCAAAAAACAAAAGAACACCTACAGAAAACCCCACCACAGAAAATGTGGACACCAACAAGGTTTCCTCTGCAACCTCTGAGACCTCTGCAAGTCCTGCAGAAGAAACAACTGAGATCTCTGCAAGTCCTGCAGAAGAACCTCAGGAAAATGAAGTCAGTTCTGACGACATCATCGTCCTGACAGAAGAGAAAACCGATACAGAAGCTATCGATTTCCCTAAACCCACCACAGAGACCCAGGAAAAACAAGTAGTCGAGGAAGCGATAACCCCCCCAAGAATACATAACAACAAAACCCCAATAAACACGAGGGGCAAAAAAACCAACAAAATCGTATACACCATAGAACACAAATGCTTCAATGAAGCAAAAGAAAGAATATCAGAGCCCACCTTTATCACTTTAACCGAAGGGCGTTATAAAGGAGGGGCAAAGGCCCAATTCGAGTGGGACACCCACAAAATTGATATTGACCCCGATTTTGACACAAACCTAGACTTAGCATGCCGTAAGTGGGGCATCAAAAGACACCCAGATATGGCAAAAGCCATCCTCATGGGTAAAAAACTAGCAAGAGCCGACTGGAAACCCATGAAAAAATGAGGGCACACATTAACATCGCGTCCCTCAACAAACAAGGGTTTAGAAACCCCAGAAAACAAGAAAATATTCTAACAACAATGCAACAAAAGAACATACAAGTCCTACTCATACAAGAAACACACATTAACACTCCAAAAGAAATAAAAAACATTGAACAAAGATACCACGTCCAAAGCTTCTGGAGCTTTGGCACAGATAGGGCTAGAGGAGTAGGCATCATAGTTAAAACCCCCATGACAGGAAACATCACAAACATACGCAGGGACATCGAAGGGAGAGTCATCACTATCGACTGGACCCTCGACAACATAACATACAAGATAGTGAATATATATGCACCAAATCGGGAAGCTGAAAGACACACTTTCCTATCAGGAATTCATAACTACCTCGCAGGACACGATTACCTCATAATCGGAGCCGAACTGGAACTGCGTAGAGGTACCTGATAGAGACAAACAGGGAGGAAACAATCTTACAGGGAACTCGGGCGCGGCCGAAATAGTACGAACGTGCCGAGAAACAGACATAACTGACTACTGGGTAGCAAAAAAGAGAAACCTTTTCTCCGCAACCTGGAGCAATGCCAGCAAAGACATTCACACAAGAATAGATAGAATATACACAACAACAGCTTTAGCGACAGGGGACGGCAACATTAGACATGAAAACATGAATATCGCCGAACACGTGTCAGACCACAAGATGGCAGTAGCCAAAATACCTTTGGTAGTAGGTATGGAAACAGGTCCAGGATACTGGAAACTGAACACCAGCCTTCTCCAGGATTTGAATACAAAAACAGAATACGAACTACTGTAGCATGAAAACCACACACAACAGGAAGAAATCCAAAATTGGTGGCCCAAGTGGAAAAACCTCACCGCGATTTTCTTCCAAAACACAGCAATGGGGGGGGGGTGGGGGGGGGGGGGGGTGGGGGGGGGGGGGGGTGGGGGGGGGGGGGGGTGGGGGGGGGGGGGGGTGGGGGGGGGGGGGGGTGGGGGGGGGGGGGGGTGGGGGGGGGGGGGGGTGGGGGGGGGGGGGGGTGGGGGGGGGGGGGGGTGGGGGGGGGGGGGGGTGGGGGGGGGGGGGGGTGGGGGGGGGGGGGGGTGGGGGGGGGGGGGGGTGGGGGGGGGGGGGGGTGGGGGGGGGGGGGGGTGGGGGGGGGGGGGGGTGGGGGGGGGGGGGGGTGGGGGGGGGGGGGGGTGGGGGGGGGGGGGGGTGGGGGGGGGGGGGGGTGGGGGGGGGGGGGGGTGGGGGGGGGGGGGGGTGGGGGGGGGGGGGGGTGGGGGGGGGGGGGGGTGGGGGGGGGGGGGGGTGGGGGGGGGGGGGGGTGGGGGGGGGGGGGGGTGGGGGGGGGGGGGGGTGGGGGGGGGGGGGGGTGGGGGGGGGGGGGGGTGGGGGGGGAGGCTTACCGGACATTCTAAGAAGCTGCAGATCATCCATAAGAAATTTCCTAGGAATGAAACTTTCAGAATTAGGCCCAACCCAGTTCCAGAGACAGTAGTGCTCCCCGAGCAACCTAGCCTACCTTTGGAATGGTAAGTTAAAAATCAAAATTTAAAACCCCCTCTCCCTTACATCCATCCAGGCCGTACGTTAAAATTTTAAACGTTCCCTCCATATCCCCCGCTTGTCGTACGGCTTCGGCCGTGCGCTTTGAACTTCCGGTCGGCGGTCGTCGACCCTTTTTCTCTCTCCCTCTTCCTCCCTCTCGCTCAGCGCGCTCACACCACGTGAGCGCGCGGAGCGGGACGGTGTGGGGAGACCGAAATTTACAAGTCAGCCAAGGACGTGTTTCACACCGAGGCTACCCTACTCCTACACATACTTAAGTACCATGTAGCTGGTATACTGCTACCATGAAGGGACTTTCCACTCCCTTCCAATAGCAGCGTCAAGGAAATTTCCTTAGGTCTCACCAGATTTTAGAATCTGTTCCTCCATCTTAAAGTTTACCCCCCAGGTCGGGCTTTTTAGCCCGCGACAGAGATGATGACGGGTAACACCGTGTTCACAATAAAGTGATCGGTACTCGACTGATCTGTTAATTGTCGCTTCTCTGCCTTTTGGCTTAGATCCAAACGTGAACGTAATTGAAAGCTCTTAAGCTAAGGGCAAAGTGTAGCATCTGTTCGTAGACGCTTGACATCAGTGTGGATTTCGTAGAGACTTGATATCAAGCATCGAGCACAGATCCACAGCAAATCTCGGACCGGGGAAAAAATAAACACTTGGTGGTGGGACTAGGGCTAGGCCCCCCTCCTTTGTAATGGCTTCCATAAAAGGCTCGAGGGATTTAACACTCCGGTTTTCCCTGAAAAGACCTTTCGACCCAGCAAGTTTGGCAGAAGCCATTATTCAAGTAGTACAGCTAGACCATGTAAAGAACATCAACTGCTGGGACTACCAGCGTGGCCTTTATGAGGTGACTATGAAGTTTCATCCTAGCAAGAACAAACTCATAACGGAAGGAATCGTGCTTGATAATGAACGTTTCCACCCTGTTCCAGTACAGAACCAGAACTTAAAATATGTATATCTCAAAAAATTACCGGCCGAAGTGACAGACGAAACCCTAAAAGCTAAATTTCAGCAATACGGGGACGTATAATGTGTTTGCAGGGCCCACCTGGACAGATATCCAACGATAGAGCAGGGAGACAAAATCTGCATAAAAATTAAGATGAAAAAATCTATTCCTAACTTTATCAATATCAGTATAAAACAGAACGAGGGGAAGAAGACCAAACAGGACGAGGAGACGTCCTCCGAACAGGAAGACGCCCACGAGCCCTTGGCCTTTCCCCTCCAAGTTAACCACCCAGAAGAAATTAAACAATAGTTGATACCATAGGGTCCCCTCACATCTTCACCAAGGACTATGCGACCGTCGGAGTCAGATGGGGGGAAACAACATTCCCAAATATAAGAAAGGTTACAAAAAACCAACTAAAAATAATACCTGGACTAAGTGGAAAAGGCATAACAGAAATCTCCAAAGCACTAAACGTGCTGTCCAACTTGGATGAGAGGGAGCTGATGAACAAGCTTCTGGCGGCACACGCCCAGTAGATAAAAGGAAGAAACACCCTGCTTAAAGAGTCTTGGTGATTGTTTTAACAGGCCTATTCAGGCCGCGCCAAGGCATAACTTAAAATTTAAAAATTTAAAAGTTAATTAAGTAATCATGCCGAGGAAGTGAAACACTGAGGCTCTACAAAACTATTAGTATTAGGTTAAAACTAGCTGGTGCACTGCTACCTAGAAGGGAGGTTTTTTCCCTCCCTTCTAAAAGCAGAGTTAGATAAAATTTATCAGGTACTAACGGAATATAGATTCTGTCGCCCATGTTAAAGTTTACCCTTAACAATCGAGCTTTTTAGCTCGTGACAGAAATGATGACGGGTAACACCGTGTTCACATTAAAGTGATCGGTACTCGACTGATCTGTTAATTGTCGCGACTCTCCCCAAGCTGAAGAGTTAGGGTTATTGTTTGTTTTTGTGGAGTAACCGCGGATGCGTTGTATTTTTGTGCGTAGTGTTCCACAGCTCGTTCCTGGATTTTTATTTTTCGGGCGTCATCGGAAGCACCAAGCCAGCTTGGTAAGTCCTTTTTCCTTTACTTGGCGTGCTCCACCGCTTCTTCTGTTGCTAGAGGAAGTGTGAGCTCGTCCTGTTTCCAGTTTCTTTTCCAACCCACGTACGATAATGTCTATCCCAAACATGAACCGTGATCTTACTCTAAGATTTTCCCTGCGAAAAGCGCACATGCCCGAAGACGTAGCAGACGCGACAGTCGCTGCGGTGGGATTGGCAAATGTAAAAAACATGAACTGTTGGGACTTCTTTAAGGGCTTATACGAAGTCACAGTTGTGAACCACGTCGCCAAAGATAATCTGTTAACAGAGGGGATAGTGCTTGAAAACGAAAGACATATTCCCACAGCTCTCGGCCACGGCACTAAGCTTATTTCCCCAAGGAAATTACCGGCAGAGATAGACGACGCCACCCTGACATCCACGTTCAAGGATTACGGGTCAGTTATAGGAATTGTTCGAGAAAAATTCAAGAAATACCCCACCATCGAAATGGGAGACAAAGTAGCTGTAAGGCTAGAAATTAAGAAGGCAGTCCCTAACTTCATAAATATTAAAGGTTTTGTCGTGATGGTTAATTACACGGGCATGACCAAGTTGTGCAGGCGCTGCAGACTCAAAGGCCACACGGCAAGAGACTGCCCCCAAAACAAATGCGGGAACTGCGGTATAATAGGGCACTCGCAACTAACCTGCACAGCCCCTTGTGCGTTTTGCAAAGCTGTGTCACAAAGAAATTCGAATGCAAGGGCCCGCACCAGAAGAATTTCCAACCTTGAAGGAAAAAAGTCCCCCTGAAATAGACATTTCAAGTACAACCACCACATCCTACGCTGCAGCGGTCAAGGAACCCAGGCGTACCCGTCTGTCAAGACCAATAAACCCTTCAAAAGTAGCCATACAACAGCAGCCAATTGACGACCTAACCAATGCCCCCCCCCCCCCCAGCTGTCCCAGCCAACCTCGAAGAAGCCATACTAACAGGCTCCACAAATCCCGCTCACCTAAGTGAAGAGTCCCCGGGCTGACCAGCCGGAGCCCCCAAAAGACGACAAAGAAACCTCGGATAACGACTCGGTCAGGGGGACACCGCGGCGACCCCCCCCTAGCGACATGGACACCGACGTGGAATCGGAAGACATCCCCGCACATCCAAGTGCGAGCCCCCCCAGCCCTGACGACTTCACGTCACTGAGGGACCACACCCTCTGCGAAGGAGACACTCCATCAGTCAAGGAGCCCACTCAGGGGGGAGACTCGCATTCCAAGCGAGGCCGCAGTCGATCCCATAGTCGTGAAACCCAAAAACTCAACATCCAAGGAAAGAAAAAATCCAAAAGTAAGTGCGATCTCGTTCCCTCCCTCCCCCACCCAATGTGGAGTAATGGAGGAAACCTCAGTTACGCGTATAATTACCCTGAACATACAGGGCTTTAACAACCAAAGGAAACAAGACTGGTTGCACCACCAAATGTCACAGTCTAACTGGGATGTTGCTTTCCTACAAGAAACGCACATTCACCAAATCAGCCAAGTAAAAATTCTCGAAAGGAAATGGCAGTTCAAAACCTACTGGAGCTTCGGCACAAACCGAAGCAAAAGGTGTGGCAATTCTTTTCAGCCCCCGCTTCCAGGGGAAAGCCCTCTTCTCTAAAAGAGACCAAGATGGGCGAGTCATCGCCGTTCACACCCTCCTCCAAAACAGGAAGATCACCATGATAAACGTTTACGCACCTTCAGCGAAACACGACAGGAAGAAGTTCCTTTCATCCCTCTTCCCCTACCTGGAGGGTACGGACGAAATTATTTTGGGGGGGGGGGGAACTTCAACCGTGTCACCGATACCCAATTAGACAAAGAAGGCGGAGACCCCAACCAAGGGGACGTGGGAAAATACCAGATCCTCGAGCTCTGCCACGAGTTAAACCTGGCGGACCCCTGGAACGTTCTGCACCCAGGGAAAAAGAGCACCACCTGGCGGAACAGCAGAAACGTTAGTTCCAGGCTCGACGGTTTTATGTCTCCCAAACTCTAATCAAAGCCGTACATAGCATCTTCACCACCAACTCTACCCAAACAACCCGCATCTCCGATCACGCAGCAGTTAACCTAACCCTGGAGCTACCTACGTCAAGTTTTTATGGGAGAGGTTACTGGAGATGTGATCCCGCTCTCCTATCCCTTCCAGAAGTCAAAACAGAGGTTAACCTCCTCTTTACAAATCTCCTTACCGACTGCAACCAGGAGAACAAAGCCAACCAGTGGGAACACATCAAACTCCAGTGCAGCCATACCCTGCAAAAACTCGAAGTCGGCATCCGGAAGAAGAAGAGGGAGAAGGCAAGTAAATTACATAAATTAATTGTCATTTTCCAAAAAGGAAGCAACAACAAGAACATCCCCCAAATACAGCACACCATCCAACGTTATCAAAACGAGCTTATCTCCCTCGAACAAGAAGACATCAAACTGCTATAGATTAAAGACCGCGCGAGGAAGGTTTCGGCGGAGAAAACCTTCAACAGAGCGTTCTTCCAACAAATCAATCACGACAGAGTCGGGAAAAACATCACCGAAATAAGGCATAACAACGTGCTCTCTCAGGAGAAAGACTACATCATAGGAGCGTTCAAGGACTACTATTCCCAGCTCTATCACCCCGAACCAACGGAAACCATCCTCTGGCCTAGACTGCTGGCTCACACGACCAAAATCTCCGTGCAAGACAGCCTCCGACTTGAAAAACCTCTCTCCCTAGATGAACTCCAGGTTGCCATCAAGAGCTCTACTAAGCATTCTGCCCCAGGCAGCGACAGTCTCCCACACAACTTCTACAAAGAATTCTGACCTTCCTAGGGCCGATCCTCCTCGAGATGTTCAACTACTGTTGCGCCCGAGGGAAACTCACCGACTCTCAGAGAACGGGCATCATCACCCTCATCCCTAAAAAGGGGGACACCACCGATGTTAGCAACTGGCGGCCAATAACCCTACTCAACACTGACTACAAAATCCTGTCGAAATGCATTACCAACCGCCTCTCCAGTACCCTCTCTACCATCATCCAGAAAGAACAAGCATGTGCGGTACGCGGCCGAGGCCCGATGCATAACATCGCCCTTATCCGGGACACCATCGATTACCTCAAGCACACGAACGCAGCAGCCACCCTCATTACCGTGGACCAGAGCAAAGCTTTTGACAGGGTATCCCACCCACTCCTGTTTGAAACACTGAGGCACCAAGGCTTCGGCCCTAATTTCCTTCACCTCATCCAAACCCTCTACCGGGACATCAACAGCAAGATTGTCATCAACGAAACATTAACAGATCCCATACGCATCGCAAGAGGCGTCCGACAGGGGTGCCCCCTGTCCCCCGTACTGTACGTAATTTACATAGAGCTCCTCGCCAACCTTATAAGACGAAATCCAGAAATTAAAGGTGTGGAACTCCCCAGACCCGCCAGCGGCCCACTTAAATGTCTCCTGTATGCCGACGATATCACAGTCATCACGAAAAACAACAGCTCCCAGGAAGGCCTCTCTCATTCCATTTTGAAAGAGCCTCCGGATCCAAAATTAATAAAGAAAAAACCACCAGGCTACCCATAGGTGACTGGGGGAAACCCCCCCCCCACCTCGCCAATCCAAATCTTGGGGATCGGTTTCAACAACGAAAATTCTCACTGCTTTAGTGAAAGAGAAAATTTTAAAAATCAAAGAAAAGTGGAACTCCCGCTCCATAGGCTTCAGAGGACGTGCACACATAATCAAGCAGCTAATGCTCCCAGTGATCTTATACTACACTTCCACCCTAATCAACACCAAAAAAACCTTGAAGAAATTTGAAAAAAAATCATGTTCAACTTCCTCTGGGAAGACCAGAAAGATAAAATTAAACGCTTTAAAATGTCCAGACCCACCGAGCAAGGAGGCCATAATATTCCCCTTCTCTCAGAAGCCATCACCGCAGTGAAAGTCGACACTCTGGTTAAAACGCTTAATAACCCTCTTCACATCTGCCACGGTCTCACCAAGTTTTGGCAGGGAACGAGGTATTGCAAGCTCATCAACGTCAACTACGCCGGCCCGCAAGCCCTATTCCCCCCGGCTCACCACAAACCCGTACTCGAAACCATCGCAGCATTAACGCCATTCCTGGAAGGGATCAACATTGCAGCCTACCCCAGGCCAACAATTTACAACTGGTTAAGAAGCCTTAAAGATCCGGCTCCTCTCACGGAAGATCAGAAAACCACGTGGCGAAACAACAACCTAGACTTCCTGTATACCACGAGGAAAGACTTGAACTTTAAAATTTCCCACAACATTCTTCCTGTCAACTACCGCGTCTCCAAGTGGAATAGGCACGCGTCAGAAAAGTGTGTCTTCTGCACGGAGACAGAAACTATCGACCATATCTTCTTCCACTGTTTCACTACTCAAGCCGTGTGGAGACTCGTCGGGAACAGGTTCGACACCACCATAACCCAAAACCAGGCCCTAAACCTTACAGAAGTCCCAGACACCATGTCTAAGAAACAAAAGCATCTCCTCCTTTTCTCCATCATCGAATTCAGGTTCCACATATGGAAGATCAGGAATGTGGCCTTATTTCAGAAACAAAGGAAAGGCCTCTCTGACATCCTCAGAAGCTGCCGTTCCTCCGTTAAAACGTACCTCGAGATGAAACTCGCAGAAGAAGGCCCTGCAAAGTTCCACGAACATTGGTGCTCCCCAGGTATCATGGCCTATCTGTGGAACGACAAGGTAAGACTTAAATTATAATCCCCCCCCGACACCTTAGTACACCGACTCTATTTGAACGCAAACCCACGACATCTTAAGCATGCTTCAATCCCACAAACAGCACTAATTCCCGCTCCCTCCAAACGCCTCGGAAACCCACCCCGTGTCACGTAGTGTCGCGGCGGTAGTGGTGGTGGTGGGGGGGAACGGAGGTACCCCGCCACTTCTAATGTAAGCCAGCGCTATAGTGTAACCGAACCCACACAACACCTAATACCGCATCCCCATCCACTAAGCTCCGGGGCATACCGCAACAGGGATGCGAGGTCTCTTCTCGCTCCACTTTGGGTGTCTTTTTTCCCCCATACATAGACACATCAAGTAGCAGTTCTTGCTAAAACGTTTACCCTTTAAAGTCGAGCTTTTCAGCTCGCGACAGAAATGATGACGGGTAACACCGTGTACACTGTTAAAGTGATCGGTACTCGACTGATCTGTTAATTGTCGCTTAACATCGATACGCGTCCCGTACGGTCACGTGATTTCTAAGCGTCGAGCAACACATACACCAAAGCCCCGGATTAGGGCAAGATTAAACACTCGGTGGTGGGATTAGGGTTAGCCCCCCCCCCCCAGTTCAATGGCAACCCAGAAAGCTGCGAGGGATTTAACCGTCAGGTTCTCCCTCAAGAAACCATGTGACCCAGCTGATTTAGCAGAAGCCATCATAAAAGTAGTGGACATAAACTACATTAAGAATATAAATTGCTGGGACTATCAGCGTGGGCTCTATGAAGTCACAGTGAAATTTCATCTCAGTAAAGACAAGCTAGTGACGGAGGGCATTCTACTAGAGGGCGAGCGTTTTCACCCCGTTCCGCTTCAGAATTAAGGACTGAAACATGTCTACCTAAAAAAAACTCCCGGCGGAAGTTACAGACGAAAGTCTGAAAGCCAAGTTCCAACACTGCCATTCTATTTACAAGGAAGAAAGCAGACCATCATGGAGCAATCACGATGTCCAATACCGTTATCCCATGGCAAAAAGAAGTAAAATACCTGGGAATCAAACTAGATAATCATCTCAGCTTCAACTTCCACATCTCTCATGCTTGCAAGAAAGCAAACTCTGCAATAGCTCAGCTCTACTCAACCGTAGAAGCAAAGTCAGTCCAGAAAAAAAATTAAGAATATACAAAAGCAATCACACCTATTCTGACTTATGGTTCGCCAGCGTGGAGCCACACCTCTCCTAGCATCATCAGACGATTACAATATAATCCAAACCAAATGCCTCCGAATGATCTTTGATGCCCCGTGGTTTGTAAGTAACACTATTCTCCATCAAGATGGAAACCTGCAAGACATACATACATTTCTCCTCCAGATAGAATCCAAGTACTTTGCTCAGACATCACTCCATCCCAACCTACTATTTCGTGAGTCAGATTACGATGAAAAAGACAGATGGAAACATAAACGCCCAAAGGCGGCCCTGATCAGAGATTGAAATCTCTCAACACGGCCCTAATTAGGGCGAGCCAAGTGCTCAAAAATCTCTTCCATTAAACCGGGAATTATTCATAGCGATGAATGGATCAGAGTCCATGGGACTGATATCTACCAAGCCATAGAAGTTATCAATTATCACTACACAACGAACAAATGTCACTTGGATTACGCGGTTTAAACAGGTTCCAATCGACTGTGAAGACTGCAGAAGCCAGAGATACCCTACTAGAGGGTTTCTACATAAGAGGACACAAAATCACCCCACACACAATCGGGCCACAAAGGACAATAATCACACTACAAAGAGTACCAATAGAAATAAAAGATATATGGTTAAAAACTGAACTCGAAAGGTACGGGACAGAAGTAAATATAAAAAGCCAGGTATACAGAGACTTCCCGTATCTACAGTCTGGGTACGTGACTGTTAGTGGAACAGAAAGTCCAAAATATCATCGTCGGTTGGAAGCTAGTCCTAAGCTACCCTGGAGTGATACGATTATGTACCAGATGTGGAGCACAAAACCACGAAGCCAAAGAGTGTAACACGGGAAGAAGACCCCCTCCCACCTCTCCCCTATTACCAACATCAGTACAAAACACACACGAGCAGGAAACAACACAGCAGCAAACAACAGCACCTGAAATAGGGACAACAACGAAAACAACACAGCATGAAATAATCGAACATGAAACCAGTAAACAAATAGAACTACTGAGACCAAACAGATAACAGAACACCTATAGAAGACACCAACACAGACCCGACCCCCCCCCCCCCCAATAGAAATTCAAGAACCACCACCAGCAAAGAAACACAAAAAACCAAAAACAAAGCCACAAAACAGACACAGAAACCAGTAACGAGGAAACTACAGAAACACCAACGACAGGAAACACGTAGTAAGGCGACAACAGACACAGAAACATGGAAAACACGAGCACAAGCATACCACAGAAAATCCACAAACACAAATCGTACGTTTCCCTGTTGAAGGAGATCACTTTAAAGTGAAAAGATGGCAAACCACCACACTTAGTAGTTAAAATCACAAACGGTAAAGCAACCCCTGCCGTTTTCAAGTGGGGCAGTGAGAGTTTTCAGGCGAAATATGAGAATCTCAGAGAAGTGGTAGAAAGGTATGCCAAGCAGCTGGAATAGCCTACAACTCGCACATGGAAGATGCAATAAGTGGAGCCCTCAGGGGAGCAACACTTGAGTACGACATACCTAGATAAACAGTAGCATTAGTAAAATTTGCAACCCCGAATGCACAGGGTTTTAAAAATATTCATAAACAGGAAACAATAACGACAATGCAACAAATGAATATACATTTCCTACTGCTTCAAGAAACACATGAACAGACATATCACCTCCAAAGCTTCTGGAGTTTCGGCACCGACCGAGGCAGAGGAGTAGGTATTCTGGTCAAAACACATATGACAGGAAACATTAAAAACATACGTAGGGACACAGGTGGAAGAATCATCACAATCGATTGGACTCTAGACAATATCACATACAAGACTGTCAATATATACGCACCAAACAGGGAGGCAGAAAGACACCTTTTTGGCAGGATTGCACAATTACCAAGCAGGGCACGATTTCCTCATAATTGGAGGAGATTGGAACTGTGTAGAGGTACCAGACAGGGATAAACAGGAAGGTAACAGGGAACTCAGGAGCAGCGGAAATCATCAGAATATGCCGCGAAACAAACATAACTGACTACTGGGTCGCGAAAAAAGGGAATATTTTTTCCGCAACCTGGAGCAAGGACATACAACATCATCCCTAGCAACGGGTAAAGGAAACATAAAAACACATTAATATGAACGTTGCTGAACACGTGTCGGACCACAAGATGGTCGAAGCCAAAATACCTTTGGTAGGAGGTATGGAAACAGGACCAGGGTACTGGAAACTGAACACCAGCCTCCTCCAGGATTTCAATACAAAAACAAAGTATGAGAACAGAAAGAATCTGTTCTCATACTTTCTAGTTCACATACTAAAACAGGAAGAATCCAAACTTGGTGGCCCAGAATGCAAAACCTCACCGCGATTTTCTTCCAAAACACGGCAAAACGCAAAATAAACGAATAGAGGGAAAAATGTAAGAACCTATACCGGGAACTTACGCAATTCTCATGCCACAAACCACCAGGGTCGTTGGACCACCATGTAATTAAACAAATACAAGAAGACAATCGGGCATTAGATCTAGAAACCCGAAAATATAAATGGAAAGTTAGAGCCCAATGGCTTCTCCAAGAAACAGACAATGCGGTTTTCTACGAAAAATTAAACAATGACAACTCCACTAACTTATTAGACACATAAGTCATAAAATGTCAAATTATGCGAACAAGAAAGAAACAAACCTTTACCTCGTAAACTTAGACTTGGCCAAAGTCTTCGATTCCGTCAGACATGACTATGTTCGACGCACTAGCAAACTTCGGAATACACGCTAAATTAATAAAATGTATACGAACAATATACCAAGACAACACTACACAATTACAAATAAACGGGCAAATAACGAACCCTATTACAATACAAAGGGGGGTAAGATAGGGTTGCCCGCTTAGCCCAACACTCGTCACGTTATGTATGGAACCGTGATTACAAGCCATACAGACGAACAAATGTATTGCTGGGTAGAGTTTGCCCGGCAGATCTGAGATTTGCATGAAGAATGCAAAGCGATCTGCCATGCAGACGACATCACGTCAATCATAGCACATAAAAAATCATTACACGCACTCATCAAAATTACAGAACAATTTAGTAAACTATCGGGACTACATTTAAACCAGAAGAAAACCGCTCTGAAACACATAAACATAACAAATGAGACTCCACCACACGGATGGAACATAGTTACAGTACCACTTAAAATTCTAGGAGTCCCATTTACAAGAAAAGAAAGGAAAATCTCTGCACACAACATAACGCAAACAATAAAAACAAAATTGCAAAACTGGAAACTGAGCATGTTTTCGCTACAAGGGCGAACTCGGATCATAAATACAATATTTGTACCAGCAATACTGTACCCAGCTCAAATTCAACCGATTACAACCAAAACACTAAAGAAATGGCAGTCGATGGTGTACCGTTATTTCGTACTTCAACATGAACAACACCAAGCTAAATGGTTCGCCAGATATTGGCTTGGAATTAAAATCCCACTATTTGGCGAAACCAGAACAACAGGGCCGATAACATTAGACAACACAATACTACTGCAATGTAATAAGCTAATGAACAAATCTTAAAAATAAGGGAGAAGTTGTTAACCTATCATCTGATAGTCTTCTCCAACTAACAAAGAAAAACACCATACACCCTACAAAAACACCCGCAACAAACCACACAAACAACCTGGCAGAACATACATAAACATACATAAAGCAGAACATACATAAACATCACATATCCGTCAAGAGCGTGGAGAATGGCTCACGCCTTTTTCCCAATGCGGCACGAATTATACAGAAGAGGCAAACAACCACATAGAACGTGCGTTTTTTGCCCTGGGGAAGAAACTTTCGAACACTTTTTGTACGATTGCCCAGTTGCGCAAGGAACTATGTGGCAAATAAATTTAATATTCCTCTTCCTACAAAAGAAATGATAGTCTACTTAGACAAACACAAAACCGATTAAAAACTTACTACTTTTATACACAATAACTACGCTTCCACATTTGGAAAGTTAGAAACGCCACAGCACACTCGATACACCACTTAGGATTATTGGACATATTAGCTACAGCAAGATGTTCAATAAGGAATTACACGCACACTAACCTCATGCTAATGGGAGAGTACAATTTCACCAAAAGATGGTGCACACCTCCCATTTTAGCGAACATACACGATGGACAACTCAGATGTTACTTCTGATACAGAAACACATATAATACAACACACCTTTTACACTTTGGAACTAACGGAACTTGATAAGCTCTTCTTGCAGGGACTTTAGAGTATGGAAGACTTTAGGACCCTACATCGCAGCAGGAAAGACTAAATTCAGGTGGCCTCGGGGATGGAAGAACTACAAAGGCGCCAAGTGCTTTAAAGGCATGAATTTTTTATGAATCCCTTTAAACTCTAATACCTTACTAATTCCACTAACATCATAAAAAAAAATAAAATAAATAAAAATTTGTATCATACTAATCTTACCCAGAAGTAACTGAGGAAGTTTACTAATGATTAATCGATCTCTAATATATAATTTTGGTATCGTACTAACCTTAACCAGAAGTAACCGAGGAATAGATTAACAACGACTAATTGTATCTAACATGACTTTTTTTGACATCTTTGTTACAGATTAACAGTTTTTTTTAGTGTGAATTAAAATTAACAAGTAACTACTAACAAACTAATCCCCTGTCTAGCTGCCGTCTCAAATCTAACCCTAATCTTAATATTTGCGTGAGACTGCATGGCGAACAGAATCTAGGAAGGGGACTGGCACCTTTCAGTAGGGAGTACCTCTACCTTTATAATAATAAATCCTTAAACAGGAATCCACCACTCCCACCCACTTCAAGTCAAGCTTTCCTATCAGTCTTCTCACTTCCAGACCATAGTTTCAACAGAGCTCCCAGGTCTGCAAAGTCTACAAATCCCCTCTGCTGAAGCATAGCCAGAGTGGGCAAGGATGGCACAGACCAGAGTCAAAATGGTAAGCAACAAAAGGTATAAAGTGTAATTAAAGAAGTGGAAGCTTAGCCTGAAACTTTAATAACTGTGTTTTATCAATGAGTATGTCTTCCAATGGGCTTGGCAGAGATACGCCCTGGTTATGGAGGATGTCTAACAATATCTAGAATAAACAGGAATGGTACTCAAACAAGATCTGTTCTTATCCAATTTTAGGACTGAGGAAAAGTGTAGTATCTGTTCGCGACGGTTGATATCGGATACGGATCCCATCGGGGCAAGAGATAACTGTTCAGAGACAGATATATTATAAACCCCAGACTGGGGCAATGTAAAAACACTTGGGAGTGGAAGGGATAGGACCGAGCCCCCCCGCCACCAGAATAATGACAACACAGAATACCGCGAGGGCCTTAACCGTTAGGTTTACCCTCAAGAAAGCAGTTCACCCAAAAACGTTAGCAGAAGCTATCAATATAGTCGATCTAGACAATATAAAAAACATTAACTGCTGGGATTTCCAGAAAGGGCTATATGAAGTAAGTCAAGTATCATCTGACCATAGACAAACTGATTAACGAGGGCATCGTTCTCGATGGCGTGCATATCCACCCCATATCTCACGAGAAATACGGACTAAAATAAGTCTATCTAAAAAAACTCCCAGCAGAAATATCCGATGAAACTCTCAAATCTACGATTCAACAATATGGAACTGTGGAAGCCGTGTGCAGGGACTATTTCAAAAAATACCCCAACATCGAACATGGGAGCAAGATCTACGTAAAAATCAAAATGAAGAAAAAAATCCAAGTTTATAAACATCCAAGGATATAATGTCATGGCGTGCTATTCAAGCATGACGAGATTATGCAGTCGTTGCCTACTGGGCGGCCATACTGCAAGAGACTGTCCCCAGAACAGGTGCTGGAATTGCGCCAGCGTTGGTCATTCCCAACCAACGTGCTCTGAACTATGCAATCTCTGGGTAAACAATGAACACAGAAGATATCAGTGCCCAAAGGGCAATGCGACAGCGTCAACATAAGACTTCCCCCCACTAAAGAACTGCCGACAAAAGTAGTAGGAAATACACCCACCCCTACAATAACTCCAAATCCCATTGAGGAAATATCACACCTACAAGAGAGAAGAAAAACAGAAGAACCACAAGTAGAAGTAACAGAAACCACTCAAAGCCAACCTCCACTGAAATGGTTCCCATAGAGCGAAGAATTCTCCAGCGAGGAAGGAATAGTAATAGGCAACAGTACTAACATCCAGCCCGGAAAAATCAAGATAGAAACACAGGGTAAAACAAACCGGCCAGGGAGCTACACTGGTGGCGAGGCAAAAAAGAAAAAAACAGAAGACACAACCACATCAGAAGATGAGGCTGACATATTAGAATTTGTGGTTAACGAAATGACCGGTCTATTCGCAAACAGGTTACTACTAGAGTACCACAGAAACTCAGACCCAGGAGTGTTAGAGACCTACCGACAAGAAATGAAAAAAAATCCTCCCATATTTTATAACGCTAAACCGAACGTCTTAGGATTTCAATGGGGTGACTTTTAATTAGGAAATGTATCCCAACCCTCGGCGAAGCACTTAAAATCTATGATGTGTCTCAACGAAGACATAAGACAGTCAATATTTCTCACTCTGTCTGAATTAGCTAAAACCAGAGGGAAGGAAATAGCCAACATGATTACAGAGTAACGTCGCATTGATAAAGCAAACGCGATCAAACCAAACCCTTCCCAACAAAACTAAGATGTGGGAAAGTAAACAAATCACCAAGAGCTGGAGACAGACCTGTCGGGCCATAATGCTACCGGCTGGATGGGCGAAGCAAAAATGGTTTTCTTGTTCCCCTTTATCTGTGTAGGTAATACAATGAATGAGGTATTATTGAGCTACCTGCTCGCCCTCTTGGAGCCTAAGGCTAGTTATGTTCAGTATGTAGTAAAAGTGATTTTTCTTTTTCTGTATTTGCAGTGTAATGCTTCACTGCAGTTGTTGGCTTGTTTGATCAGTGGATTTGAGGGCAGGTTTGCCTTGGAAAAGAATTTTTCAGCTAAGTCGTGGATTGAACTAGAGGTCGCTTGGTGTCGCACTGATTAGATCGTCGGCTTGTCGAGAGCTCCTGAAAATATGAGTATTATTTTGTGTTAACATTAGATATTTTACTAGAATTTTAAGTAGTATTGTTTGTTTTTTGTTTCTTGGTGTGTCTGTGCAATTTTTGCGTGTTTTCTGTTATTTTAATTATTATTTTTAAGAAAAGATAGCGTACACATGGCACCGATAAAGAAAAAAATGGCGGCCAGGTCGCCATGTTTGTTTAAGAGTTTTGATATAAACGAATTTATGCAATGTGCTGTCTGTGAGATGTATGCCTTGCGAAGAGCGGTGGGAGTCTGGTTAGAAAGTGATAGTGGAATTAATATGTGTAGAAAGTGTAAAGAGAATGAGGACTTCAAGCGTGTTTCGTGTGTCGAGACTGATATCGTTAACGATAGTCAGAATGTAGAAAATGGCGGTGTGCTAGAGAATTGCGTGGTAGTGCCAGATAGGTGTGAGAGCGTCGCTGAAAGTGTAAATGAAAGTAGAAACAAAGAAAGAATGGATGATTTGATCGATAATGAAAATGGTGAGATAAATGCGAGTAGCAAAATTGCCCGTTTGAATGGCGCGATACACAGAGCCGAAAGACAACTGGAGCGTATGGAAAAATGTGTGTTGAACGTGCCGACAAATAACCGGCGGAAGTCTGTGACGGCAAATAATAGAATGTTCGTAAACGTCAATAAAATGAAGGAGCGAGTGCTGTATGGGGATTCGCTATTAAGCGGCGTAATAATTGAGAGTTTAACGAAGTCGTACCAGCCGGGTGCGAACATAAAGGACGTCAGCGAATCTATTCGACTGCAAAAACAGAGGGTGAAAGAGATGATAATCGGGGCAGGAACAAATGATTTGAAAGAGGACAAAATGGAAATGATAGAGGATGTGAGGGAGTTGTTTGAGGTAGCAAAAGAGAAGAGTGAGAGAGTTAGGATGGTGAGTATCTTACCGCGGTATGACAGCGAAGTGTTTAGAAGGAGGGCCATAATTGCCAATGACTTTATGCGTGGGTTATGCATGGAGAGTGGTGTGGAATTTGTGGATGTGTGGAATGAGTTCGATGGGCGAAAGGACTTATATAAGATGGATGGATTACATTTGAATGGAGTTGGTGTACAGAGACTTGAAAGAGTGTTGATGAATGATGTGGAAGTGGATGTACAGACTCAGGGAAACTAGATTTATTAAGAGGGGGGAGTAGATATGCAGACTTTAGGGGGGGGGAGTTAAGTGTATGAATGAGTATATTATGCCCGGGCGAGTATGACGGACAACAAATCAGAATGGGATAGTTAGTTTAAGGCATCAAAGTAGGGATGGGACAAATGGGCTTCTGCGATTCATGTACACTAATGCCAGGAGTATTAGGAACAAGAAGGAAGAGTTTTTGGCCATGGGTGGCACTTCCAGGCCACAGGTTGTCGGTATTAGTGAAACATGGCTGACAGAAGATGATAAATCTAGTGGGATTGAATGCGATGGGTATGGCATGTTCAGGAGTGACAGGGTGAATAAAACGGGGGGAGGAGTGTTATTGATGATAGCTGATGAGCTTCAGCCAAGGAGTATAGAAGTTGAACTGCAGGATGAGGAAAAAAGCATATTTGAGGCTGTTTGGTGTGAGATAGAATCTAGCAGAACAAAATACACAACTGGGTGCTGCTATAGACCGGGTGATGGAGTGGATGGTGGGGATAGTATGCATAAGCAAATAGAAGAAATGAGTGGAAGGCGTTAATTATTATGGGTGATTTCAATTATGGTAACATTGACTGGAAAGAGGAGAGGGCACATGGTAGGAAGGAATTGGATTTTATGCAGTTAAGGGACAACTATCTACGGCAACATGTATTGGAAAATACCAGGGGGCAGAGAGTGCTGGACCTAGTAATTGCAACTGAGAATGTACCTGTAACGAACATGACCATGTTGCCACCAATTGGTGAGAGTGACCATAAGGTCATGACTTGGGAGGTGGCTAAAGGAGTCGAATTTACAATTAAGACAGGGTACATGTGGAATTACCGGGCTGGTAAGTATGACAAGCTTAGGCGTGTGCTTGGCTCAATGCCATGGCATGTAAAACTGCAAGGGCTGGATGTTGATAGTGCATGGGAGGTGTTAAGGACTGTTTGCAGGAGGCAATGGTTGACTGTATACCAAGAGTCCGAATAATAAATCAAGTAGGGGTTAAATGGATGAATAACACTATTAAGCTTGAGCTACAAAAAAAGAAACAATTGTGGAGGGAATTTAAGGAGAAGGGTGCCCATCAGGTGCAGGAACAGTATAAAGCTCAGGCCAGGATGGTAACAAGGGTGGTAAGAAAAGCAAAAGCAGATTACGAAAGGAAATTGGCCATGCAGGCTAAAGAGAATCCCAAACAGTTTTTTCAATATGTTGCAAGTAAAAGGAAAAATTCTCATGGTAGAATGATCTTAAAAAATGCTGAGGGTAGGGAGGTAACCGAATCAGTCGATGTTGTGGAATTACTGAGCGAGCACTTTGCAAGAGTATATCATCCAGGTGGTGACTTTGCAGAAATGGAAGAACCAACAGCTTATACTGGAATGGTGATGAATGAAGTAGAGGTAACTAGTCTATTACAGAACCTCAATGTCAATACATCTGTGGGATTGGATGGTATACCAGCTCGTGTCGTACGTTAAGTGGCCAAAGAATTGTCAGTGCCCTTGACCATTTTGTTTAATTTGAGCCTCAGGACTGGGTCAGTCCCAAGGGGGTGGAAAGAGGGGAAAATAGTTCCACTGCACAAAGGTGGTTCCAAGTCTGCTGTTGAAAATTACCGGCCAATCAGCATAACAGGAATCATTATCAAGGTCTTAGAGAAAATAGTCAAGAGGAAAATAAAGATTGTATAGAAGAAAATGGGATACTGTATCGGGGACAGCATGGTTTTGTGAAGGGTAGGTCATGCCTCAGTAACTTGCTCACGTATTATAACAGTGACGGCTGAACTGGATAAGGGTAATGGGTTTACAGTGATTCTACTGGACCTTGCTAAGGCCTTTGACAGGATACCACATGGAATTCTAATCAGTAAAATGCAGCATATGGGAATGGACATAGGGTTGGTGAGATGGATAGGAGGGTGGTTGACGGAGAGATATCAGAGAGTGGTTTACTCAGGAGTAGAGTCCACAAAAAGGCCTGTGATTAGTGGTGTGCCACAAGGATCTGTTCTTGGACCACTGCTGTTTAATTTGTTCATAAATGATATAGGAAAGGATCTGATAGGAACAGTTCATTTGTTTGCGGATGATGCGAAGTTGGGTAGGGCAATAGTGAATGCAGATGACATCAAAATTTTGCAGGATGATTTGGATAGATTGGAGGTCTGGGCTAGGGAGAATGGATGTCAATTTAATGTGGCAAAATGTAAGGTTATGCATTTTGGGGTGAAAAGATTGGAGGCAGTTTACTGCATTGGTGGAACCGTGCTCCAGGAAATTGATGAGGCACGAGATTTAGGAGTGTTGGTGGATAAGGAATTGGAATTTAGGGGACACATTGCAAAAGTGGCCAAATCAGCTCATCAAATCACTTGGTTGCTGAAGAATACGTTGACAAGCAGGTTATTGTTCCTCTGTATCGAGCCTTGATAAGACCCCATCTCGACTAATGTGCTCAGATTTGGTCACCTAGGTTTCTTCTTGATGGGGAGGAGGTGGAGAGGATCCAGAGGGGAGTGACCAAGATGATAGCAGGTCTGTGGAATGAATCGTATGAGAACAGGTTGAGGATTTGTGGGTTGCAAAAATTGGTTGATAGGCAGAGGAGGGGAGATATGATTGAGACATCCAAATTACTGAAGGGTTTCTATAAAATTAATTCAGAAGATATTTTTGAGAACAGGGCTGGTTGTGGGAGGACTAGGGGACATCCATGGAAACTGGGCAAAAGTGTGGTAAGTAAAGGTGTTAGAGCTGGGTTCTTTACTTTTGGAGTAGTGAATGAGTGGAATGCGCTCCCTGAGTCTGTGGTGGATGCTGTGACAGTGAACGAGTTTAAGGTGAGGTATGATAGATACTGTATGAATGTCGAATAGTTGTGATGAATATGATTTAGGGCCTCCTTCGATGAGTCTAATGACTCCCTGGAGTTGCCCGTAATAATAGTAATATGAGAGTGGATATAAAAGGATATTTACTTCTCGGTGGATCTGGGAGTTTCTTATGTACCATGGAGCATTCTTAGGCACTTATTCTGGATTCTTCGTAGTTTCTGTATATCGGTTTGTTAGGTATGACTTCATGCTGAAGAGCCGTAGGTGATAACTGGGCGATTTACAGTTTTGTACTGGGCCATAACAGGTCGAGCCAACCCTTAAGTAGACACCCATAGAGGTTTAAATTTACCTACCCACCACCACAACGTACAATCCCCCCTCCCCGTTGCGGCAGGGCCACGCCTGCGGGAGCCTCGAGGCAACCGGAAACGAGGGAACGTTAATGTAAATTCAAGACAATGGAGAAAAACACAGAGGAAAAAAATATTATGAAATAGGTTAAAATAGACGGTAAACGGCTACCAAGGAGGGAGGTTTCCACTTCCTTCTAAATGCAGTGTCAGGAAAATTATTATTAGGAAATAACAGACTATAGAATCTGTTTCCAAAGTTGACCCTTCCAAATAGAGCTCTTTAGCTCAAACAGAAATGATGACTGGGTAACATCGTTTAACTCAAAAGTGATTGGTACCGGTCTGATCTGTTCTTATCAGATAATAAAAAGACCAGTCACTTGTTCTCTCCAGACCAAAAACAATAATGGGAAAGACTACAGCCATCAAAATTATAACCCTGAACATTCAGGGTCTCAACAACCTAAACTGGCTCCACATCTACTCGACACAGTCAAACTGGGAATCGTTTTCCTACAGGAAACACAACAACCACCTAAGCACAGTTAAAGCCCTGGAAAAGAAATGGGGAGCCAAACCTTCTGGAGCTTCGGATCGAACAGGAACAAAGGAGTGGCGATCCTGTTTAACTCAAACGGAAGAATTCCATTCTCCAAAAGAGACCAAGATGGTAGAGTCATCTCGGTGAACATCCAACATCACAACCACGAACTGGTCAACATATATGCACCGACAGGGAAAAGGGAGAGGTAAAAATTCATCCAAGACTTATACCCGTACCTAGAGGGCACATCGGAAATAATCCTGGGCGTTGACTTCAACTTCGCGATGGACACAACAACGGACAAAGGAGGAGGAGATCTCAAACAGGGCGATGTTGGCAAACATCAGCTAAATGATTTGTGTCAAGAGATGAACCTATCGGACCCTTGGAACATCTTACACCCTGGGAAAAAAGGAACAACATGGGGGACAAGCAGAAACATAAGCACCAGACTTGACAGGTTCTACATCTCTCTGAACCTACTGGACACACTCTGCAACACAACAGTTGACAACACCAGCCAGATAACCCGCACTTCAGACCAAGCCGCAGTACAAGTGGTCCTTGACTTCCCACCTCAGGATTCCACAGTAGGGGCTATTGGAAGTGCGACTCAGCTCACCTGGTCCACCCCGATATGAAAACTTATCCTAATCCCCCAAATAAGCGAAGGAATCACAGAGAACAACGCAGTTTAGTGGGAGACAACTTCAAACTGAAGTGCAAACAGAACCTACTACAGCTAGAAGTCAACAACAAACGGAAAGGCAGGGAGAAAATCAGGAATCTATTTAAACTAATATCCATCTTCAAAAGATGGGAGCAACAATGGCAACATACCCCAAATTCAGCAGGCCAGCCAATATTACCAAGAACAGATCAACACATTAGAACAGGACGAAATAAAAGCACAAGTTAAAGGGAGAGCGGATGAAGGTAACTGCCGAGAAACAATTCTCGAGGACCTTCTATCAACAGATCAGGAAAGACAGAACGGAAAAACATTAAAGAAAGAACGTACAACAATACGCTTTCCCAACAGAGAGAGCACATCCTTAAGGCCTTCCAAGAATACTACACACAGCTCTACAAAACTGAACCAGTGGCCAAAGCTACGGGAAAACAATGTCCAACTCCAAGACCAAACAACGGAACAACTTGAAAACCCCATCTCCCTAGAGGAACTACACACTAGTGTTAAAAGCTTCAAGAAACACGCAGCCCCAGTGAGTGATGGCCTACCTGCCAAATTCTACCAAGAATTCTGGCCAACGCTAGGCAAGGCCTTGCTTGAGGTGATTAAATTCTGCATAGAACAAGGGAAACTCACCGACACACAGAGGACAGGCATCATCACGCTCATCCCCCCCCCCAAAAAAAAAGAAAGGTAATGGTAAAGAAGTAAGCAACTGGCGGCCGATCACCTTATTAAACGCTGGTTACAAAATTCTGACCAAATGCCCAGCCAAACGGCTTTCCCACGCACTGCCACCCATTATCCAGAACAGCCAAGCCTGCGCTATACCTGGCAGGGGGATGACCCACACCATCTCCTAGCTAAAGGATGCACAAATAGCGCCCATACTGATCACTCTAAACCAGAGTAAGGCCTTCGACAGGGTGTCCCACCAACTCATGTTTGAAACGCTGAAGAAACATGGAATAGGCCCCAAACTCTGGAGTCATATTAGAACAGTATATCAAGACATCAGTAGCCTGGGGGGGGGGGGGGGTGGGGGGGGGGGGGGGTGGGGGGGGGGGGGGGTGGGGGGGGGGGGGGGTGGGGGGGGGGGGGGGTGGGGGGGGGGGGGGGTGGGGGGGGGGGGGGGTGGGGGGGGGGGGGGGTGGGGGGGGGGGGGGGTGGGGGGGGGGGGGGGTGGGGGGGGGGGGGGGTGGGGGGGGGGGGGGGTGGGGGGGGGGGGGGGTGGGGGGGGGGGGGGGTGGGGGGGGGGGGGGGTGGGGGGGGGGGGGGGTGGGGGGGGGGGGGGGTGGGGGGGGGGGGGGGTGGGGGGGGGGGGGGGTGGGGGGGGGGGGGGGTGGGGGGGGGGGGGGGTGGGGGGGGGGGGGGGTGGGGGGGGGGGGGGGTGGGGGGGGGGGGGGGTGGGGGGGGGGGGGGGTGGGGGGGGGGGGGGGTGGGGGGGGGGGGGGGTGGGGGGGGGGGGGGGTGGGGGGGGGGGGGGGTGGGGGGGGGGGGGGGTGGGGGGGGGGGGGGGTGGGGTGTACACGGTGTTACCCGTCATCATTTCTGTTTGCGGGCTAAAAAGCCCTACTTAGGGGTAAACTTTACACCTAAGGATTTTCCTAACACGCATTTAGAGGGAAGTAGATAGCTTCCCTCTAGGTTGCATTGTACCAACTATTGTACCTATCAAAGAATTCTAGTCGTTGCCTCGGTAAAATACGTCATTGGCCTTGGTTAACTTTAAAATTAAGTATATATTAATAAGTTAGGTCGTAGCATTAAATGGCCACAAACCACATTGCAGGGTGTTTCTTCCAATATGTACTGGGGATGTGCGGACAGTAGTTTTCCCATTAATTCTTGCTCGTCTAGGTTGGCAAGAGTGGTTATTGCTTTGTGGATTTCCGCTATACCTGCTTCACTCAGTTCTGGGATAATTTTCAGTTGGTTTTTTGTTATCCTTTTAATGTTTGGGAAGGTTGATTCCCCCCCCCCCCCATCTGACTCCAAAGGTCTTGTAGTCCCTGGTGACGATGATGGGTGGCCCTTGGGTGTCTACCACGTTTTTGATCTCTTCTGGGTGGATAATTCTTAGTGGAAAAGAGATGGGCTCTTGGTCAACTTCCTCCTCGGAGGTTGACCTCTCATCCTGTTTGGATTTCTTGCCTTCATTTTCTTTAATGCTACCTGGGCGTTTCCCTTTTGATATTTTAATGGTTTCTGTGGGCTTTGCTACTTAATCTCTTGGCGTTTTCTGGTTTCCTGGCTGTTTCTTTAAACCGTGAGCTACGATGTAGCTCCATGAAGTATGGGTAGAGTTGCTTCCTTTAAAATCCTCACCTGAGGAATCTTCCTCTTCAGAGCCCCAGTTGTAGGTTGAAATACTGGAGGTGTGAGGGAGGGGTACTTCCGCTGACGTTGCTTTGGTCAATGCTTTATCCGCTTCGACTGAGAGGGTCGGACCGTTACTTGGCTGTGTGGTTACAGCGATCTCTGTAGTAGGAGGTTCTTTACTTGGAAGAGGTGGGAAAACTTCCGGTGCCGATGATACGCTGCCCATCGTACACTGGTACCTTCTGTGGTCTTTTTTACAGAGGCTGCAAGGTGCAGTGCACTTTGGCTGGGAGTGGCCGATAATGCCACAATTCCCACACTTGTTTTTTGGGCAATCTTTGGCTGTGTGACCGCCCAGGCGGCAGCGACTACAGAGCTTCGTCATGCCGGCGTAGCTGGCCATCACGCTGTAACCATCAATGTTGATGAAATTAGGGATGGTTTTTTTTCATCTTGATTTTGATACATATTTTGTCACCCTGTTCAATGGAGGGATATTTGTGCAGTTGGGCCCTGCACACACTTTCAACTTCCCGATATTGCTGAAACTTTTCCTTTAGACTGGCGTCGGTCACTTCCGCCGGAAGTTTTTTCAGGTAAACATATTTTAGGTTTTGATTTTGCAGTGGCGTGGGATGGTAGCGCTCGCCTTCGAGTAGTATTCCTTCGGACAATAGTTTGTCTTTACTGAGGTGAAGTTTTAAGGTTACCTCATATAAGCCTCGCTGATAGTCCCAGCAGTTAATGTTCTTAACATGGCTAAGATCTACTACTTTGATTATGGCTTCTGCCAAGTCCACTGGATCACAAGGTTTATTGAGAGAAAACCGGACGGTTAAATCTCTCTGCATCATTATAATGGAGGAGGGAGGGCCTACCCTGATCCCACCGCCAAGTGTGTTTATTTTACCCCGGTCTGGGGCTTGCGTTCACCGTTGCTCTCCGCTTAGAATTCCGGTGACCTTGCGGCCCACGTGACGAAAACAAGCGTCGCTCAACGGCTACTCTGATTGGCTCTTTTGTACTGAGCGCTCTGTTTACGATCTTTGCTCAGCCGAAAGGCAGAGAAGCGATCCAGATTTTGTTTGAGTACCCTTTTGGTTTATTCTAACTATTGTTAGACATCTTCCATTATCAGGGCGTTGCTTTGCCAAGGTCGTGGAAGACATACTCATTAATAAAATACAATTATTGAGGTTTCCGGCTACACGTCCACCTCTTTAATTATACCTTATGTCTTTTGTGAATTACTATTTTGTCACTTGGATTCTCCCATTGGTCCGTGCGGTCCTAGCCCACTCTGGCCACACGTAAGCAGAGGGGTTTATAGACTTTACAGACCTTGGAGCTCTATTGAAACTATAGTTTGGAAGTAAGAAGAGGGATAGAAAAGTTGAAGAAAAACTGGGCTTGAAGTGGGTGGGCAGGGTGGGTTGCTATGTTAAAATATTATTATAGAGGTGGAGGTTCTTTCTAGCGAAAGGTGCCAGAACCCTTCCTAGATTCTGTCCCCTCTGCTGTCCCAGAGACCAATGTTAGGTTTAGCCCTGAGACAGCAGAGGTAGGCAGGAGATTAGTTGGTTAGTCTCTGTGGTTAATTTTAAAATTTATTAAAATTGGTTAATCTAAAATTGTCAAGGGCGTTATGGTTAGTTGCGTATTAGTAGTCTTTCAATGTATTCCTGTTCATCAGTTACTTCTGGGTAAGGTTAGTATCAGGCAAAACAAAGGAAGGATTTTTTTTTTTTTTTTTTTTTTGTTGTTGTTAGTGGGGTTAGTAAGGTGTTAATAGTGTTGCGAGTCATCAAAATCATACCTTTTAGAGCACTTGGTAGTTTTGTAGTTCTTCCATCTCAGCGGCTATCCGGAGTTGGTCATCCCTGCTGCGATGTAGGGTCCTAAAATCTCCATACTCTAAAGTCCCTGTAAGAAAAGCTTGTCGCAATCCGTTAGTTCCATTGTGTTAAATGTGTTGTGTTTTTGTGTTCGTGTATCAAAAGTGGCATCGTAGTTTCCCCTCATGTATGCTCGCTAGAATGGGAGGTGTGCACCATTTTTTGGTGTAGTTGTACTCTCTCATTAGCGTGAAGTTAGTGTTCATGTAATTCCTTATTGAACATCTGGCTGTGGCTAAAATGTCCAATTATCCCAGGTTGTGTATAGAGTAGGCTGTGGCGTTTCTCACTTTCCAGATATGAAAGCGTAATTCTTTTATTGTATATAGAAGTAGTAAATTTTTCATTGGTTTGGTGTCTATGTTGAAGTAAACGATCGCTTGTTTTGTGGGAAGAGGGATGTTGAATTTGTTTGCACATAGTTCCATACGCCTTGCGCAACTGGGCAATCGTACAAGAGGTGTTCGGTTGTTTCTTCCCCAGGGCAAAAAACGCATGTTCTATGTGGCTGTTTCCCTCTTCTGTATAGTTCGTGCCGCGTTGGGAAAAAGGCGTGAGCCATCCTCCACGCGAGAGCACTTCTTGATGGATATGTGACTCCCCGTTTATGTATGTTTTGCCAAGTTGTTTCTGTGGTTTGTCTCGGGTGTTTTTGTAAACTGTACGGTGTTAATTTTTGCGTTAGTTGGAGAAGACTATCGGATGATAGGTCAAAAACTTCTCCTTTATCTTTAAGATTCGTTAACTCTTTTATTATGTTTGAGTAGTATTGTGTTGTTTCTAATGTAATCGGACCTGTGGTTTTGGTTTCGCCAAATAGGGGAATTTTTATTCCTAGCCAATATCTGGCGAACCATTTAGCTTGATGTTGTTCATGCTGAAGGATTTTTTTAATCGTTTTTATGGCTGCAGCTAATATTTTGTATTTAAAGTGTGGGAAATCGTATCCTCCCTGTGTTTTTGGCCCATACATTTCGTATCTGGCGACCGCTTCGGCTTTGTAGCCCCAAAAGTAACGGTACGCCATCGACTGCCATTTCTTTAGTGTTTTGGTTGTGATAGGTTGTATTTGTGCTGTGTACAGTATTGCTGGTACAAAAATTGTATTTATAATCCGGGCACGCGCTTGTAGCGAAAACATGCTCGGTTTCCAGTCTTGCATTTTCTTTTTAATTGTTTGCGTTATGTCGCGTGCAGAGATTTTCACTTCGTGGTGTGTGAATGGGACTCCTAAGATTTTAAGTGGTCCCGTGACTATGTTCCATCCTTGTGGTGGAGTCTCATTTGTATTGTTTATGTGTTTTAATGCGGTTTTTGTGTGGTTTAGCTTTAAACCCGATAACTTGCTAAACTGTTCCGTGATTTTAATAAGTGTGTGTAACGATTCCTTATGGGTTATGATTGCTGTGATGTCGCCTGCGTGGCAGATTGCCTTGCATTCCTCATGCATTCTACCAGGCAAACCCATCCCAGCGATATTTTTGTTCGTCTGTATGGCCTGTAATAACGGTTCCATGCATAACGTGAAGAGGGTTGGGCTAAGTGGGCAGCCCTGTCTCACCCCCCTTCGTATTGTAATAGGATCCGTTATCTGGCCGTTTATTTGTAGTTTTGTAGTGCTGTTTTGATATATTGTTTTAATGCATTTTACTAATTTTGGGTGTACTCCGAATTTTGTTAATGTGTCGAACATGTATTCGTGTCGGACGGAATCAAACGCTTTGTCCAGGTCTAAGTTTACTAAGTAAAGATTTGTTTCTTTCTTGTTTGCGTAATGAATGACATCGCGTATTAGGTTTAAATTTAAATGTATACTTCTGTTTGGTACCCCGCTTGTTTGGTTTGATTTTATTAAGTATGGCATTGTCATTTTGATTCTGTTGTCTAATATTTTGGTGAAAATCTTGTAGTCGGTATTTGTTAGTGTGATTGGTCGCCAATTTCTGATTTCGTTTGTGTTGTCGTCTGTTTTCGGTATAAAGATAGTGAGGCCTTTTTTGAAGTCCTCATAGATTTGATCTGTGTCCAGAAAAGTATTAAATAGGTCTGTTAATGTAGGTCCTACAAGATGAGGGAAAGTTTTATAGTATTCGATTGGTATACCATCAAGGCCGGATGTTTTTTTGGATTTCTTCCTGGTCTCTTTGGTTTTCATACCATAGTTGTTCATACTTTGTTTTTGTGGCCAAGTCCTGGAGGAGGCTGGTATTCAGTTTCCAGTAGCCTGGTCCTGTTTCCATACCTCCTACCAAAGGTATTTTGGCTTCTACCATTTTGTGGTCTGAGACGTGTTCAGCAGCGTTCATGTTAATATGTTTTATGGTCCCTTTACCCGTTGCTAGGGATGTTGTATATATTCTGTCAATTCGTGTGTGTATATCCTTGCTATTGTTGCTCCAAGTTCCGGAGAAAAGGTTTCCTTTTTTTTGCTACCCAGTAGTCTGTTATATTTGTTTCGCTGCATATTTTAATGATTTCCGCTGCTCCTGAGTTCCCTGTGGAAATATTACCTCCCTGTTTGTCCCTGTTTGGTACCTCTACACAGTTCCAATCTCCTCCAATTATGAGGAAAGCGTGTCCTGCTAGGTGGTTGTGCAATTCTGCCAAAAAGGTGTGTCTTTCTGCCTCCCTGTTCGGTGCGTATATATTAACAATTTTATATGTAATGTTGTCGAGGGTCCAATCGATTGTAATGATTCTTCCCTCTATATCTCTGCGTATATTTTTTATGTTCCCTGTCATAGGTGTTTTGACCAGAATACCTACTCCGCTGCTTCGGTCGGTGCCGAAGCTCCAGAAGGTTTGGAGGTGGTATGTCTGTTCAATTTTTTTATTTGTCGCATTGAGTTGATATGTGTTTCTTGAAGCAGTAAGAAATGTATATTTTTTTGTTGCATTATTGTTATGTTTTCCTGTTTATGTGGATTTTTAAAACCCTGAGCGTTCAGGGTTGCTATATTTATTGTCGCCGTTATGGTGATGCAGGAATGTCGTCGTGCACCAGTCTTGCCTGCCTGATAGCTTCATGTATTCCATCTTCCATGCGGGGGTTGTACTCTATTCCAGCCCCCTCGCATGCAGTTTGTAAGTCCTCCCTAAGACTGTACATATCCGTTCGGAACTCCATAGTGTTCCATCTGAAAAACATGTGCATGTTGGGCAGCTCGATATGTATTGCTGCCGGTTCGTCGCCTTTAAAGAGGTCACCTTCGACAGGGAAGACTGCGCGTATTATGTGTGGATCTTCTGTGGCCTGCTGCTGTTGGCGGGCCTGTGACCGTGTTGTTCGTGTTTGTACTTCCTGTGTTAGTGTGTTGTCAGTGTTTTCCTCGGTGGTGTTTTCTGTGTTTGTTTCGTGATTTTGTTTTTTATTTTTTGCTTTTTTCCTGTTGCCCTGTGTTTCTAGTGTTGTTGTTTGCGTTTGTTCCTGAGTCTCTATTTGGGGGGGGGGGGATGGGGGGTTATCGTGTCAGTGTCCAATGCGGGTGTTGCTGGTTCTGGTGTATGGTTGGTCTCAGTAGTGTCTGTTGGTTTGCTGGTTTCATTGTCTGTTGTTTCGTGTTGTGTTGTTTTCTCAGTATCAGGTATTGTTGTTTTCTCAGTATCAGGTATTGTTGTTTTCTCAGTATCAGGTATTGTTGTTTTCTCAGTATCAGGTATTGTTGTTTTCTCAGTATCAGGTATTGTTGTTTCGTGTTGTGTTGTTTTCTCAGTATCAGGTATTGTTGTTTCGTGTTGTGTTGTTTTCTCAGTATCAGGTATTGTTGTTTCGTGTTGTGTTGTTTTCTCAGTATCAGGTATTGTTGTTTCGTGTTGTGTTGTTTTCTCAGTATCAGGTATTGTTGTTTCGTGTTGTGTTGTTTTCTCAGTATCAGGTATTGTTGTTTCGTGTTGTGTTGTTTTCTCTGTATCAGGTATTGTTGTTTTCTCTGTATCAGGTATTGTTGTTTCGTGTTGTGTTGTTTTCTCAGTATCAGGTATTGTTGTTTCGTGTTGTGTTGTTTTCTCAGTATCAGGTATTGTTGTTTCGTGTTGTGTTGTTTTCTCTGTATCAGGTATTGTTGTTTCGTGTTGTGTTGTTTTCTCTGTATCAGGTATTGTTGTTTCGTGTTGTGTTGTTTTCTCTGTATCAGGTATTGTTGTTTCGTGTTGTGTTGTTTTCTCTGTATCAGGTATTGTTGTTTCGTGTTGTGTTGTTTTCTCTGTATCAGGTGTTATTGTTTCGTGTTGTGTTGTTCTTTTTTCCTGTGTGTTTTGGTCTAGTGTTGGTAACAGGGGGGAGGGTCTTCTTTTACCACAATCTCTAGCTTCGTGGTTTATGGCTCCACAACGAGTGCATAATGTTATCACCCCGTCGTAATTTAAGACGAGTTTCCATCCAGCGATAATGATGATATTTGGGACCTTCTGTTCCATTAACATGGTAACGGTCACGTAGCCGGATTGTATATAAGGAAAGTCTTTATAAACTTGTCGTTTGACATTAACTTCCTTCCCGTACCTTTCAAGTTCAGTCTGTAGCCAAATATTTTTTATCTCTATCGGTACTCGTTGTATCGTTATTGTCGTTCTTTGTGGGCCAACTGTGTGGGGAATAACTTTTTGTCCTCTTATGTGGAAACCTTCTAAAAGGGTGTCTCTTGCTTCCGTAGTTTTAATTGTTAGTTGAAATCTGTTTTCGGGAAACCATGTAACCCATGTGACATCTTGTTCATTGCGAAGTGTGCTGGTAATTTCTTTTAAAACTTCTCGTGCTGGTATTGTTTCTGTTGCATTAATTTGGAACTGTAGGGTGTTTGGTCTTGTTAATATTGATGGTACATTAAGTGATTTGGGGAATTGACTCTGATAAAAAGGCATTGTTATTGTTAAAAGTGGTTCGTATTATGTTTAAACTATTGTTAAAGGGGGGGAGGGAATCCCCGGCCAAAATAAAACAAAGGAAAAGTCTCACCATACAGACTTTGTTCTTGCAGGGTGTGGCAGGCTCGAAGCTCCCTCAGACGTCCTCGTCCGTGGAATCCTAGGCTCCAGGCTTGTTCTTACCACGTCTTCCGATAGCAGGACTGGCTCGATGACGTCACTGGCTGATCCTTGAGGTAGTGCGGGACAGGGGCAGATCGTGTCAAAGGTGGGGCGAGCTCCAAGCACCTTTTTCGTCCTCCGAGGAAAACTAAAATTTAGGCAAAAAAGCCGAAAAAAATCTAGTAATAGATTTTTTTCGGCCTTCAACCTAGTAATAAAGGTTGATGCTCTTAGCTGAATGGCTGATAAGAGCGAATACTGTCTTTCCTATAATGAATTAAGCTTAGCCAAAAAGGCCGAGAAGCGATCCAGATCAGTCGAGTACCGATCACTTTCAGAGTGTACACGGTGTTACCCGTCATCATTTCTGTCACGAGCTGAAAAGCTCGATTGTTAAGAGTAAACTTTAACAGAGTCTAAATTCTGTTAGTTCCTATTAATTTGAACTTACGCTGCTTTTCGAAGGGAGGAGAAGACCTCCCTTCTAGGTTGCAGTATACCAGCTAGTTGGAAGCCTAATAATGATGTTAATGCCTCTGTGGTTCACTTCATAGGCTACGTTTCTTATTTTAATTTAATTTTAGTTTAAGTTAGGTTATCGTTTTTGGCGTGGCCTAAAGGCCTGACAAGTCTGATGCCAAAGACCGGAGTGCAGGGTGTTTCTTCCTAACTTGGTTTAGGTTGTTTACTTTTGGTCGCTGGCTTCTTTTTTTTCTCCTCGAATGCCCTCATGGTTTCCTGGTTCCGAAGCGATCCAGATCAGACAAGTACCGATCACTTTAAAAGTAAACATGGTGTTACCCGTCATCATTTCTGTCGCGGGCTAAAAAGCCCGACATTTAGGGTAAACTTTAAACTTAAAATTTTCCTAACCTGCTTTTAGAGGGAAGTGGAAACCTTCCCTCTAGGTTGCAGTTAACCAGTTAAACGTTCCTATTAATTTCCTAAGTATGTGCCTCTGTGTTAACTTCATAGGCTTGGATTTTCGTTTAAATTTTAAATTTAAAATTTTAAATCAAACTTTAACTTTAAAGTTACCAGTCTAGTTTACCGCACAGGTGTGCAGGGTGTTTCTTCCTACTTTAAATTCCTTAAGATTTACAGCCTGCACTGGTCGTGCCTTACGTCCTTTTATTTTTCCGGATCGCACACCACATCTTCTCTTCGTCCTTAGTCACCATTGATTTCAGCGTTGTGACTACTGCCGACTTTGCTGGATCATTTAGACGGGGAATGTTTTTTAGTTGTTCTGTTGTCACCGTTTTTATATCTGGGATGATGGTGTTTCCCCATCTAATACTGATGGACCTCTGGTCTGATGTAAAGAGGATTGGTTTCCCTATTTCATCGATTGTCTCTTGGATAACTTCTTCATTTTGAAATGTTAGCTGGGTTTCACGGTATTCTGTGGTCGGATTCATGCGGTCAGGCTTGGATTCGTTAGGAATTGTGCTATCATTCTGCTTTTGCTTCTTCCCCTCTCCTTCTGTAACGCTGCCAGGGCGTTTTGACGCGGTCTGGTAGGATTCTAAATCCATGTTTGGATGACAACCCTCAGTGTTGTCAGAGGTCATTTCATCATCACTTGATGAAAGGTCACTGCTCCAGTTCATGTGGGGGGGGGGCGTCTGGTACTGCCGGTTGAGGTGCTTTCGTGTCAACCTTCCTGTTTGTTTCAATGTTCCCTGGTGTTTTACTGTCTGGGGAGCTCCCTGGTGGTGGAGGGATGCGGCTGGATACTGTTGTTGCTTCATGGGGCTCAGTGTCTCTAACTTGTGGATCTGGTTGTGGAATTACCTTCATCTGTTTTACCATAGGAATGGTGGTGTTCCCTTCTTCTTTGGAGGTCTGTGTCACTGCTGGTACATCTTTGCTCGGTAGTGGAGGAAAATCTTCCGGAGATGCTGTTATCACTTGTGTTTTAGGACATTGGAAGAGCCTGTGGGTTTTTTCTCCACATTTTTTGCATGCCGCTGAGCACGATGGTTGGGAGTGTCCGATGTTGGCGCAGTTCCCGCACCTATTCAAGGGACACTCTCTAGCAATATGGTCAGTTTGTTGACACCTGTGGCAACACCGCACGATGCCTTGGTAGTTGGTGACAACTACATACCCCTGTATATTGATGAAGTTGGGGATTTGTTTAACCATTTTTATCTTAATGGTGACCTTTTCGCCCTGTTTAATTCCAGGGTAGCGTTGGAATGTTGGTCTATTTATATTCAAGATGTTGCCATAATTTCCGAGAACTTGTCTGAGAGTTTCATCATTTATTTCCGCAGGTAACTTTTTAAGGGAAACTGTCTTGATGGAACTGCCGCTCACTGTGGTGGCAAGGTGGCGTTCCTCGCCTAGCATCACACCATCCTCCATTAATATTAATAGGTCTCTTGACTTTTCCGAATTAACGGTGACTTCATAGAGGCCTTTATACTGGTCCCAACAGTTGATGTTCGAGACCTCTTCCTCGCCAATCGTTTTAACTAAGGCGTCAGCGATGTCCACCGGACTAACGCTTCTTTTAAGGGAAAACCTAACGGTTAAATCCCTTACTAAACTACCTACCGCATCCTTCTCCCTACCACGTGTTTCATTTATCCCCGGTCCGGGGTTTCCGCCGTCGGCCGACGCTCGCTTTGACATCGGGATCCGCTAAGTGACCCACTTCGATGTCAAACGACCGTCCGCTTACTAGCTGCTCCTTAGAGTAGTGCCTTACTGGGTCAGCTCTTCCTTGACCTTGAACTATGACGCCACACGCTTTGATCTCAGCCAAAAGGACGAGAAGCGATCCAGATCAGTCGAGTACCGATCACTTTAAGAGTGTACACGGTGTTACCCGTCATCATTTCTGTTGCGAGCTGAAAAGCTCGACTTTGGTGGGTAAACTTATAAACTGAAAATTTTCCTAACACTGTTTTAGAGGGAAGTGGAAAACCTTCCCTCTATGGCACAGTTGACCCGCTACTATGTTCCTATAAATTCGCTAGTTATAAGCCTCTGTAATAACTTCCTTGGCTTCATAACTTTTACTTTGTTATTTTAAGATTAAGTTTACTTTAAAGGTTTATTTTAAATTTAAGTTAAAAATTAAGTTGACGCGTTAGGTAGGAGCCCGGTCGGGCTGCTCCCTAACATAAAATGCAGGGTGTTTCTCCCTAACTTAATGGTTTCCTCCTAGCTTCTTCTTTACATTGTCAAGGTACATTGTCATTATTGCATTGTAAGTCTTCTGTCTACCTTTCTCATCTAACCATTGAAAGTTGTTTAGGTTTTGGGGTCGGAAGTAATTAATATCATACACCGTCATCCCGCCCCATTCACCGCCTACCTTTTTCCCCATGATGAAGAGAGATGGAAATCCCCTAAATTCGGATGCTTTATGGATGGCATCTAGTACTTCTTGATCCTTAATTAAAGACAAGTCTAATGGGAAACGTTGATCTTTAGTTGTGGATAAACTGTTCTGCTTGGGTTTCTTCCCTTCTCCTTCCTTTAAACTACCTGGTCGTTTTTTGCTGCCTTGGAATTCATCGTTGCTGTCTGAGGGTGCTATCTCCATTTCTCCTTCATTCTCAGACTCATCGCTACTTTCGAACCACTTTATAGACGATTTGTTTGCTGCGGATTTTGTCTGTGGTGCGCTGTCTGACTTTGCTGGGTGTTCTTTAACTATTGTAGGAGGGGTCCTATTTTCTGTGGATGACTTTGTAATGGGTGGAACATCTTTGGTGGGAGGGGCGTCTTTGGGTGACGTCGTTCCGGTGTTACACGTGGTCTCTGCTGGGAGAGGTGTATCATTACTAGACACTGTGGCTTCCGCTATTCCTGTAGGAGTCGCTGTAGGAGGAACTTTGCTGGGGAGGGGTGGAAATTCTTCAGGTGACGAGTTAACGTTGCCCACAGTGCACTCGTACCTTCGATGATCTTTACCACATTGGATGCATGGTTTGGTGCATGTAAGTTGCGAGTGTCCTATCGTGGCGCAGTTGCCACACCTGTTCTTGGGGCAGTCTCTGGCCGTATGGCCGCCAAGTCGGCAGCGACTGCACAGCCGTGTCATGCCTGCATAGTTCGTCATGACGCTGTAACCTTCTATGTTAATAAAGTTCGGGATCGTCTTTTTCATGATAATTTTTATGTAGATCCTGTCCCCCTGTTCAATAGTGGGGTATTTTAACAAATGGGCTCTACATACTTGCTCTAATTCTCCATATTGTTGGAACTTTAATTTAAGTGTCTCGTCTGACACTTCCGCGGGTAACTTCTTAAGGTAAACGTACTTTAAACCTTGCCTTTCAAGTGGGACTGGATGGAAACGCTTTTCATCAAGCAGGATATCCTCCGTGACCAGTTTGTCTTTAGATGAATGGGACTTAACTGTCACTTCATAGAGTCCTTTAAAAAAATCCCAACAATTAATATTTTTTATCTCTTCAAGTTGAACGACCTTTATGATGGCTTCCGCCAAAATAGTCGGCTCACAAGTTTGGTTGAGGGTAAACCTTACGGGTAAATCCCTCTCTTTTTTCTGCGTCGCCATTATACTGGGGAGGGAGGGCCTAGACCTATTCCCACTCCCGAGTGTTTATCTTTGCCCCTGTCCGGGGTTTACTGTGATCTGCGATCGACGCTTAATATCAAGGAACTCTATGAGACCCACACTGATATCAAGCGTCTAAGAACAGATACTACAATTTGCTCTTAGTCTGAGCTTACGATGACGTCACTATACGCACTTTGATCTTAGCCTAAAGGCCGAGAAGCGATCCAGATCAGACTAGCACCAAAATTAGATGTGGTGTTACCCAGTCATCATGTCTGTTATAGAGCTAAAAGCTCTAGGATTTGGGTAATCTTTTGGTGAGTAAACAGAAATCTGTTTTTTAAAGGGTGGAGGAAATTAATAGAAACTTTGATAACCTATCCCCAAGGATTACTAATGGAAAATTTAGCCTATGATAGCCTCAGTGAGTACGTCCTTGGCTTGACTCGGCAATAGCTAAAAAAAGGAAAACTTTTTTTTTTTTTTTAAATTAAAAAATATTATTACAATAGGATAATTAATGGAAAATTATTGATTAATTAATGGAAAATTAATGATAGCCTCGGTGAGTACGTCATTGGCTTGCCATAGTAATGGCTTTACAGATCTAATTTTGATAGTTTGTCAAATTAACCATTAAGAGGAACCGGTATTAAGGTTTAAGGTGAGGTTATGTTAAGGTGGGCAAAGACTTTAAATTTTTAACCTTACCTTATTATTCCATAGGTAAGCTATAACTGGAGGAACGCACCATTGTTTACGAAACTCTGTTGGCCCCAGTTCTTCTAACTTCATTGTGAGGAAATTTCTGATGCTGGTTCTGCCGCTTCTAATGATATCCGGAAAACCTTTTTTACATTTTTTAAAGTATGCGATGTTGCGGATCTTCCAAATGTGGTATCTAAATTCAATTATGGTGTAGAGAAGAAGTTTATGATGATTCTTTGGTAAGTTCTGGGGCAGGTCTATGAGTCTTAGGGCCAAGTTTGATGTTACCGTGGTGTCGAACTTTGATCCTACAAGTCGCCACACTGCTTGGGCCGTGAAACAGTCAAAGAATAGGTGGGAGATGGTTTCACTTTCCTGGCAGAAAGTGCATTGGTCGGCTACTCTTCTGTTCCACTTGGAAATGAGGTGGTTTACCGGAAGGATCTTGTGGGTTAGTTTAAAGTTGAGAGTTTTCCGGGTTGCATAAAGGAAGTTGAGAGAGTTATTCTTCCATGAGGTGGTATCGTCGGTTGTTAAAAGCTCTGTATCTCGCAGGCTTCTCAGAAAATTATAGATTGTTGAACGTTTGGTAGCCTCGACGTTTGGTTCATTCAAAAAGGGGGTGATTGAGTTAAATGTCTTTATGTTGTCTTGGTGTTCCTTAGGTGGGAAGAGAGCTTGAGGACCAGCGTAATGAATATTAAACCGTTTGCAGTGTTTGGTGCCAAACCAATATTTTAACAAACCATGGGCTATGTGTAGGGGATTATTAAGAGCTTTAATAATCTCGACCAAGCGGTTAGCAGATAGAAGTTCTGAAATTAGAGGTATGTTGAGGCCGCCACTTTCGGTTGGTCTGGTTACTTTTAATCTTTTTATTTTATCTTTTTTGTTTTTCCAAAGGAAGTTGAAGATCACTTTTTCACATCTTCTAACAAACTGTTTTGTGGTGAGAAAAGGAGTAGCAAAATATGTAATGATTGGAATCATAAGTTGTTTTATGATTTGGGCACGTCCGTTGAAGTCCATGGTGCGTGACTCCCAGTTAGTCTTAATTTTTCCAAGTTTATCTAAAATTTCTGCCTGGTCAGCAAGTGTGTTTTTGTTGTTAAAGGAGATTCCTAAAATTTTAACTGGGGTAGGTGAAGTACTGGTTTCAGGCAGGTGTCCTATCTGAAGTATGGCTGTTTTTTCCTTGTTTATTTTTGAGCCAGACGCTTTTTCAAAGATTTGTATGGAGTGATCTAGGCCTTCTTTTGATTTCTCGTTTCGGATAAGTATGTTTATGTCATCAGCATACATCAGGGTTTTTAGAACTGGGCCAGCTGGTTGAGGTAATTCTATGCCCTTTATCTCTGGGTTCTTTCTGATGTGGTTTGCTAGGATTTCTATATATATGACGTAGAGCGCTGGAGAAAGGGGGCAACCCTGTCGAACTCCTCTGGTGATGTGGATCGGGTCAGATAGGGTCTCGTTTATCAAGAGCCTACTGTTGATATCACGGTAGATTGTTTTGACTATGTGAAGTAGTTTAGTGCCAATGCCATGCTTTGAAAGCGTGAGGAACAACAGTTTATGACATACTCTATCAAAGGCTTTGGACTGGTCAAGTGCGATGAGAGTGGCCGCCATTTCTTTATGTTTTAGGTACGCGATAACGTCGCGAAGAAAAGAGATATTGTGACTTGCTGTTCTGCCTGGGACTGCACAGGCTTGGTTTTTATTTATGATGGTTGGGAGAATATGTGACAATCTGATAGCGAGACATTTTGCTAGGATTTTGTAGTCTGCGTTTAGTAATGAGACGGGCCTCCAGTTTTTTACATCTTTGAGATCTCCTTTTTTGGGAATTAGGGTGATTATACTTGTCTTTTGAGATTGGGTAAGATGCCCTTTCTGAATGCAGTAGTCGATGATTTGAAGAAGAGCTGGGCCTAGGTTTGGCCAAAAGATTTTATAAAACTCAATTGGGAGGCCATCCCAACCTGGAGCCGCATGATTTTTAAAGGAATTAACTGCGATCTTGAGCTCAGGGAGAGAAAAGGGTCTCTCTACGAATTCTTGTTGGGAGGTGGATATTGTAGGATTCTGATGTAACAGCTGTGGCCATAGAGATTCATCGACTGCTTCGGAAGTATATAGCTGGGTGTAATAAGAATGAAAACTCTGTATGACATGCTCTTTTTTTCCTGAAGTGATATTGTTGTATTGGATCTCTTGGATGTTTTTCTTTTTCCTGTCTTCTCTGATTTGGGTGAAGAAACTTCGGGAAAATTGTTGTTCCGCCGTTACTTTTTTGATTCTTGCTTTTACTAGCTGTGTTCTAATATCATCTTGTTCCAGTGTTAAAATCCTGTTTCTAAAGTTTTGGATAGCCTGTTGGACTTGGAGGGTGTTGGAATGATTACTACCTTGCTGGAATAGGTATATGAATCTATAGAGTATTTTTATCCTGTTTCTGGTATGTTGTTTAACATTCTTGGAGATTTTTTGTAGTTTTGCTTTGCAGACATCCTTCAGGTTTTCCCACCACGCGGCTTTGTTCTCAGTGCCACTTGTCTCTCTATGTTGTAGGATTACCTGATTGATTTCTTTTTGTGTGTTTTCATCTTCCAATAGTTGGGGGTTGCAGCGCCAGTAGCCGGTTCGAAAGAAGTTTTCCGTCGGGAAACGTAAGGTGATGGCCACTGCAGAGTGGTCTGACATCCTCATTGTGTAACTAATATTGTCTACTATGTTATTTTTTAGGAAAGGTGCAAGGTTATTAGTGATGTAAAGGCGATCAAGTCTTGTGTTTACACCTCTGCTTGATCGCCATGTGGTACAGGTGTGATTAGGATAAAGGAGGTTCCATGTATCCATAAGGTTAAATTCGTAGCAAATCTCCGTTAACTGAAATTTGCCGAAATCCCCCTGGTTTGGGTCTTCTCCAACTTTGTCCCGTGATGTATCCATCACAAAGTTGAAGTCGCCGCCCAAGACGATTTCAAAAGAGCCTTCGAGGTAGGAAGAGAGGTTTTTTAAAAATGTTTTCCTATCAGATCGGTTCGTGGGGGCATAGATGTTAACAAGTTTGATATTATTGCTGTTCCATTTTATGTGGACCACCATGACTCTTCCCTCCTGGTCTCTTTTGGAAAACAGGATTTTTCCCTTAAAACAAGGATGGAATATGATGGCAACTCCTTTACTCTTATTTGTTCCGAAACTCCAAAAGGATTTCAGGTTAAATTGCTTTTCAAAGTTTTTGATAGCTGCTAATTGATTGATGTATGTTTCTTGTAGAAACACCACTTCCCAATTCTGGTTTGACATATAATTGTATAACCATTGTTGCTTGTTGGGATTATTGAAACCTTGGATGTTGAGTGAAACTATTTTTAGGGTGTTAAACCTTTCCATTATTACTTTTAGTTTTTAATTTTCTTCTGTTTACACCCTGTTTTCCCAGGCGGTTTCGGGTTCACACTGCCCGTATGTGTTCTCAGGACTCTGGGGGGTTGGGTACCAGTCTTGTTGACGTTCTCCAACATGGCGACAGGAGTCATGGATGGACGAGGAGTGTAAGGCACTCTTTCTTCTGTTATTTTATTACCTACATAAGTGGGAGTATTCTCGGATTCCACAACCTTCCTTACTTGTTTAATTACCACTTGAGTGTTCTGAAGATCCTGGAATTCTTTATCGTTCCCTTTTTGCAGAGATTGCATAGTGGTTTCGACCCTATCATCAGTATACAGGATTCCTTTCGATTTTCCTGGGGTGGGGGGATCTATAGCATCACACGAGTCCTCACTCATGTCTGAGTTTGGTATCATGGAGGCGTAATCCGCCGTAGAGGGGAGGCTGTGATCTTCGTCTGATGGGATGATTTCTTCCGAGGTTATTTCTGGGATGATTGTGTGTTTTTATTTCCTCAGGAGGCGATGTTTGGGCAGGTACTATGTCTGTGGGATCAGTGGATGACTCATTATCATGTGTAGGATTTGTTGTGACGGCTAGTAGCTCTTCAGAATGGGAAGGCTGTGCAGGAGCTGGGTCTGCAATTTTGCGGACTAAGTTACAATCCTGTATGTTAGTGGTTTTAGGTGAGTTGACCTTTTCTGTCTTGTCTTTGCTGTTGTGATGACTACGCTCTATTTCGTTTAATCGTGGGAAGTCGGCATCTACAAAAAATGGTTTGGATGTAACATTGCATTCAAATTTCCTATGATTTGGGTCTTGGCAAATTTTACACGGTTCTGTGCAGATTAGTTGCGAGTGTCCCAACTTGTTGCAGTTTCCACATCTGTTGGTGGGACAGTCCTTAGCCATGTGGCCATCTTTTCTACACTTACTGCATACTTTGTTAATACCGTCATAGTTGACCATCACAAAATGGCCTTTGATTTCAACAAAATTTGGTATTGTTTTCTTCATGTTTATTTTCAGGCTTATTTTGTCTCCTTGTTCGATATGCCTATATTTTGTGAAGTGTTGTCTTGTAATGGATATATTTGTGCCATACTCTTTAAAAGCTTCTTTTAAAATGTCGTCGGAGATTTCTGCCGGGAGTTTTCTGAGGAAGATGGTTTTGATGGAGCTACCTATTTCAAGAGGGTGGAATTTTTGGTTTTCGATGATGATTCCTTCATTAAGTAAGACATTTTTGGTGTGGAGGTCAGTTGTTGTGACTTCGTATAATCCTTTTGGGTAATCCCAACAATTGATATTTTTTAGTTTGAAGGGGTCAACGACGGCGACTATGGCATCCGCTAGGTCTTCTGGTTGGACTGCCCTTTGGAAGGTGAACCTAATAGTATGGTTCCTTAAGAATTTAGACATTATGAGGGTTGAAAGCCTACGTGTGTTGGACAGTACTACCTTATACAAGAAGGTAGTAGTACTGAATACGGTTACGGGGGGTTACGTGCAGCGGTTTTGCGTGGTCTCAGAGGTAAGCCTATCTCCTGAATAAACAAAAAAACCACCACTGGTCCTCGTAGCGGGTGGAGCCTGCCGGCTATGGACCTCCACACATTTCGTGTAGAGTAGGAGTATATAGGTAACACTCTGGGCAGGAACCAGTGCTATGCAAAACTCGTTGACACCTCTGGAAAAAAATAGAGTTTGATTTTACCCCAGTCCAGGGCTTAGGTCTGTAAAGACCAGTGTAGGCTGTAGGAACCGACACTACACTTAGAAATCCTGACTAATTATGCTTAATATCCAGGTTCCCAGCAGGCAACCGTAGAGGATATTAAGCAGTCCCTAACAAACGACTAAGCTGATAAGAACAGATACTACACTTTGATCTTAGCCAAAAGGCCGAGAAGCGATCCAGACAGTCAAGTACCGATCACTTTAAAGTGAACACGGTGTTACCCGTCATCATATCTGTTCGCGGGCTAAAGAGCCCGTCTGTAAGGGGGTAAAACTTTAACCTAAGTGTTTTTCCTGACCTGCATTTAGAGGGAAGTAGAAACCTTCCCTCTAGGCTGCAGTATACCAACTATGTTCCTAACAGAAAAGGTCTAATAGTTGCCTCGGTAAATATACGTCATAGGCACAGATTACTTTAATTTTAAGAATTTTAAATTTTAAATTGTACTTTTAAGGTTAGTATACAACTTTAGTAGTGACCTGAAGTGGCCACCAATTACGATTGCAGGGTGTTTCTTCCTTTATTTTACTGGGGGGGGGGGGGCACCAGTAGTTTGTTAATAAGTTCCTCCTCATAAAATTGGAGAGTACTGTGATTGTTTTGGCAATTTCCCCCAAGCCATTCTCACTGAGTTCTGGAATTAAAGTTTTAAGTTGATTCCTCGTTGTTTTTCTTATGTTGGGGAATGTTATTTCTCCCCACCTAACTCCAAAAGTTCTGTAGTCCCTAGTGATGATGTAGGGTGGCCCTTTTGTATCAACAACGTTTTTGATTTCTTCTGGTCGGTTCACACGAAGGGGAAACATCAAAGGTTCTTCAGTGTCTTCCTCTTCTGAGGTCGTCACCTCGTCTTGCTTAGTCTTCTTTCCTTCATTTTGTTTCACGCTCCCAGGGCGTTTCTTTAGACCTTGTGCGGCAATTTTGCTCCATGATGGAGGGTTTGTGGTGTTCTCTTTAAACTCTTCACTTGAGGAGTCCTCATTGTCAGTGCCCCATTTTAAGGCCAGATGGCTTCCTGGGGTTGACTGCTCTTTCTCTGTGGATATTGTAGTGGAGGAGATGTTACTGTGAGGAAGAACATCCGATGACATGTTATTTACTTCGACTGGGAGAGTCGGATCTTCACTTAGCTCTATAGCTGCGACCTCTGAAGGAGGATTCGTAGATTGATCTTTACTTGGCAGGGGAGGGAAGTCTTCAGGAGACTTGGAAACGCTACCCATTGTGCACTGATAAAGTCTGTGGTCGCCATTGGAGCAAAGGCTGCATGGTTCAATACAGGTAGGTTGGGAGTGGCCGATGATGCCGCAATTCTCGCATTTATTTTTAGGACATTCTTTGGCGATGTGGCCGCCAAGTCGGCAACGACTACAAAGTCGGGTCATGCCCGAGTAACTCGCCATTACGCTGTACCCTTGAATGATGATAAAATTGGGTATTGTTTTCTCCATCACTATCTTAATGCAGATCCTGTCTCCAAGCTCGATGTTTGGATATTTAGGTAGGAAGGTCCTACTAACTGCTTCTACGGTTCCATACTGTTGGAACGTTGTTTTAAGAGTCGCGTCCGAGATCTCTGCTGGGAGCCTTTTAAGGTACATTTTATATGTAATATTGTCGAGAGTCCAATCAATTGTAATGATTCTTCCCTCTATGTCCCGACGTATGTTTTTGATGTTCCCTATCATAGGTGTTTTGACTAGAATACCTACTCCTCTGCTTCGATCGGTGCCGAAACTCCAGAAACCTTGGAGGTGGTATATCTGTTCAATTTTTTGTATTTCTCGTATAGAATTTATATGTGTCTCTTGAATCAGTAAGAACTGTATGTTTCGTTGTTGCATTTTGGTTATTACATTTTCCTGTTTGTGTAAGTTCTTAAAGCCCTGAGCGTTCAGGGTTGCAATTTTGATTGTCGCTGTCATTTTTCTACACGATGTCGTACATGAGTCTTGCCTTCCTCATGGCGTCACGTATTGCCTCCTCCATTTTGGGATTCCAATCGACTTTACGAGCTTTACAAGCGCCTTCTAACTGGTCCCTAAGGTCTTCCATATCGACCGGGAAACTCATATCCCCCCAGTTGAAATGAAGTCGTGCTGGTAACCCACTTGTGAAACCAACTTCCACTGTCGGTTGTTTTTCACATTTGTTTGGGAAGTGCATGTCATCAACAAGGAAGACTGTGGGTTTTGTGTTGTTTTCCTCTGTGACCTGTTGTTGTTGGCGCGCCTGTGATCTTGTTGTACGTGTTTCCTGTATTAGTATTTCTGTGATTTCCTCATTACTGTTGTCTGTGTGTGTTTCGTGGTTTTGTTTTTTGTTTTTGTGTTGTTTTGTGTTTCTAATGTCTGTGTTGTTTGTTCCTGTATTTCGATGATAGGTGGGGGATTTGTTGTGTCAGTGTTGGTATCCGGTATATGTGTTACTGTTTCTGTGTTCTGATCGGTTTCGTTGGTGTGCTGGTTTCCTGTTGTATTGTTTCTGTTGGTGTCTCTGTGTCAAGTGTTGTTGGTTTCTGCTGTGTTGTGTCTGTGTTGTTCTGTTCATTTGGATTTAGTATTGGATTTGCCAGGAGAGGGGATCTCCTTCCCCTATTGCATTCCCTGGCTACATGACCCTGGGCATTACATTTGGTACATTGTTGTACCACTCCCGGGTACTCCAAAATCAATTTATAGCCCGCTATATACATGATATTTGGGACCGGTTTGTCCATTATCATGTCGATGGTCACGTAGCCAGATTGTACATGGGGGAAGTCTGAAAAAACCTGTCATTTGATAGTGATCTCCTTGCCAAAGTTTTCCAAAGCGTCTTTTAGCCAAATGTCGTCAATCTCAATTGGTACACGTTTTATTGTGATCCTTTTCCTTTGTACCCCGATAGTAAGGGGGATGACTTCAGTTCCTTTTATTTTAAAACCTTTGGGGGGGGGTGGGGGGGGGGGGGGGTGGGGGGGGGGGGGGGTGGGGGGGGGGGGGGGTGGGGGGGGGGGGGGGTGGGGGGGGGGGGGGGTGGGGGGGGGGGGGGGTGGGGGGGGGGGGGGGTGGGGGGGGGGGGGGGTGGGGGGGGGGGGGGGTGGGGGGGGGGGGGGGTGGGGGGGGGGGGGGGTGGGGGGGGGGGGGGGTGGGGGGGGGGGGGGGTGGGGGGGGGGGGGGGTGGGGGGGGGGGGGGGTGGGGGGGGGGGGGGGTGGGGGGGGGGGGGGGTGGGGGGGGGGGGGGGTGGGGGGGGGGGGGGGTGGGGGGGGGGGGGGGTGGGGGGGGGGGGGGGTGGGGGGGGGGGGGGGTGGGGGGGGGGGGGGGTGGGGGGGGGGGGGGGTGGGGGGGGGGGGGGGTGGGGGGGGGGGGGGGTGGGGGGGGGGGGGGGTGGGGGGGGGGGGGGGTGGGGGGGGGGGGGGGTGGGGGGGGGGGGGGGTGGGGGGGGGAAAATACAGAGCACTAAAAATAAAGTTGACAACCTATGCAAAAAAGCCAAAGAAAAATGGTTAGAAGAAAAATCTAAGAAATGCCAAGCATACCAACAAAACAACCTAAAAGTCTTCCATGACACTATAAGAAAAATTACAAAGGAATTCTCAGCAAAAGCAGTAACAATGATAAACAAGATGACTGAAACCGGGAATATTGAAGATATAAGACAAATCTGGTCAAACCATGTTACGACTATCTTTCACCAACGAAACAAAACTACAATGCCAACAATAGAAGAAAATAATGACCACCCAAAAATTTTACAAGAAGTTAGATACGCAATAAAACAGATGAAAGCAATAAAGCACCAGGCATTGATAGTATTCCTACTCAGGCTATGCGAGATTATGCATCGTCATTGTAATCTCTAAGATACAATTCTCAGAAGTCACACTGAAGAGTCTCCTGCAATATTCGAGTTTAAGTAAGAAATTTCCAGTTCCGTTCTTTTGAATAATACTCAACAAAAATGCTGATATTGATTATATCGGTGGATGCAGTCATTTCGTAAGTTAATTTCGCTAATTATCCCAAACCTCAAAAATTTTCTGTTTCATAATAATCTCTTTTATTATCGAAATCTTAAATTTTTTGTGGGTTGCTTTTTAGCTTTAATGTGATGAATCACCTTTCAAAAAGGTGATTCATCACATTAAAGCGCAGCTATGTCATTCCACTATTTTTGGGGGGGTTGTGTGTGTGTGTATTTTATTGCTACTATAGAATTAATTAAGAACAAAATACAACAAAGTAGTTAAATCGCTTTTAAATTTTTTACACCTGAAACAGTTTCTTTTTAATACCAATATGCGAAAACAATCATTTATGTTTATTTTGAACAGAGCTTCCTCGATTCTGTGTGAAAATAAATATTATTTCATTCGAGTTTTCTATTTGTTGGAGTTCGTTTCATTTCTTATTGTTAAAGGAAGTGCGTGGAATATTTTTGGCACTAAATAATTATAACCAGTGGTGAGCTATAAAGGGCTCGCGCGAGTCCTTTGTTACATTTTTCTGAAATTTGCGAGCCCCTTATTCTTGTTGTTTACTTTTTTATTTTTTCCAAAAAAAATTACTTTTTTGAAACATTATCCGCAGTATACAGATTATTTGGAATTATTGTTTCAACTCCTCTATAACGAATGCGCCCCACGTTTGAAAATAAAATAAGCGCTATCATTATCGTTCTCCCTTCTGGTAGCCAATCGTATGGTTGAAACCAGTAGCCAATCAAATGTTTTATAAAAGATTTCATTGTTATTATATTTTGATAGTTAAAAAATGTTTTTCTTATGTGAGATAAATTATACCACAGTTGATTGTGAGCAAATATTTCATGTTTAGATCATGAAATATTTGTTTAAAAATTATAGCCTTTAGTGATCGATTGTCCTCTAATACTTGTTGATTGGAATTTGTATCACAAGCTGAATCAATAAAAGTTTTGGTGTAAAATGCGGCTTTTTTTTTTTTTTTTCTCGACGATGCGAGCCCTTCGTTAAAATTTCCTTAGCTCACCACTGATTATAACCTTTGTGTATTGCTTCTTTATTTGCTTTAGGAACTATATATATTTTAATGATATAAATTCTAATATGGAAAGCTTCTTGTTTGATATTTACGGATTCGTTGTCGTTTGTGTTTGAATAGCAGTATCTTATAGGCGTATGTAATCTAAGGGATAGTGTGTTTAGTATGGTGTGTTTATTACACATTTCAGCAACATTTTATTTGTTTCTAGTTAAAATTTGAATTACTTTATTCTAGGACGAAAAGTTTCAGCGTAGTGCGATAGATTCTTCTCCCACTTACTATACAATATTGTACTGTGCTTTGAAACCAGGCAAGATATAATATTTTTAGCAAAGTCTGTTTAACATAATCGTTACTTTACTTACATCCGTAATATGCGGTTTCTAGTTTAAATTGCTATCAATTTTTAATCCCAAGTAAATTATGACATTGACTTTTTCCATTTCCTTATAGCTGCAATTTGAATTAGCCCTGCAAACTTAAGGGTGCCGTGAAGTTCATTTAGCCTGTTGTATTTTTTCCGCAAATTATAATTTTTGTGTTTAGTTTTTGAGACGCTCAGTTTATTTGACTGGAACCAATTTGTTACTGTCAACAGATCAGAGTTCACTATGGTTTGCCTTTGTTCGGCTAGAGAAAATTAGTACTGTATGATACGCAGAAGTATTTATTTTAATGTTTAATTTAAGATGGCAGAAGTTATTGATATAAATATTAAATAAAATTGACCCTAAGACAGATTCCTGTGATACACCACAGTCTACTCATTTGGAGCTGCTATAGCTGTTGTTTATTTTTACAATTTGTGATCTGACATTTTTGAACCAGTACCTCGTATTCCTATGTCTCCTTTTTTTTAAACAAATTTCATGAGATAAACTGTCAAAAAGCTTTGTGTGTATCTAAAATACTGCTAATGTTAGTTTATGTTCATCTACTGAGGTACAAAACTGTTTGTTTGAAGTTCAGTAAAGCATGTTCTGTGTTGAATCTTTGCCTGAATCCAAAATTTATTCCTTGAAAAAATGTTTGTGTCCAAAAATTTCACGAGTCTAAATTTTAACCAATTTCTCTAATATTTTCGGAAAGACCGGTAGGTGGGAGATCGGTCTGTAATTTTTCCGTTTCCCTTTTTGGAAATAGGTAAAAATGCAGCCTTCTAAAAATCCGATGGAAACGTGCCTGCCATCATTGATAAGTTAAAGATGTTCATTAGGGATTTCATAATGTATCCTTAATTATCAATTCTCTTGGGAGTGCAATTCTGAGCGGTGGTTTTAGCATGTTTCAGAATGCCTTCACTGATCGTTGCGAAGCGATTTAATTCGTCGGCACTGTCTGCATTTTCCCTATTCCTATCGATATCTGAAGAGGGTTTGTTTGTGTATATGTTTAGAGATTAATTTATTCACAAACTCCTGTTGTTTTTGGCGTATGCATTTTAGGAATTCATTTCTGTAGTATTCGTTTTCACTTTCTTTTAATTTATGGTTTATTTGATTTCTATAGTACTTGAAACTGTTCATAATATTGATTATCGGGTTTTTTTTTTTTTTTTTTTTTACATTTTTATACACTATCTCTAATTTTTATGTACTGTCTGATTTCCTGTGTAATCCAGGGCTTTTTTGCTTTCATTTTCTCTATTACTTTAACTTCTATCGAGTCTTGTATTTTATTGTTCATTATCGCAATAAATAAATTTATGATACGAAGTATCAAATATTCGTTTCCGTTCGAGTTTATCTGTGCCCAAGTTGCGATTAATTCTCTAGCGCCAATTGCTGAACTCTCTTCGTGCTGTAGTTGCAAATGCACTTCGATTCCAACTGGAAAGTGATCCGCGAGAAGTTGGTGCAGAACTGCTGCTTGGATTTTGTTTCCATTTAAGTTCTTCCGAATACACGATCGGGGCACAACCACCATTGAGATCTCTATTAGTATATTGTTCGAGTCCATGCATGGCAAGTAACTCAAAATAATCTTGAGAGGAGCCACTATTTCTCAGCAAGACAATATTCATATCCCACTTAGGAGAACATTGCCACTTCCGATCACGCCTAGAGTGCACTCGAGTTCTTGTATAAAGTTGGGCCCTCTGTAGCAATATACAGCCATATTGTATAAATAATATGCTCGAAAAATAAATTGACATTTTTAGCCGTTTTCATTTTTGTTATCAACAAACATTTAATTTCGAATAGAAGTAATTACACCTGCAAATTGTTATAATTTCTACATTGACAATAATTTTGAAATCCGCTTTCTTAGTGTCCTAAAATACTCATATCGGAGGGAAAAGGTAAAGACTTATTGCAGTGGCGGATGGCAGTTCAGCTTATGCTGATTACATCGTGATAGGATTTACCTGATTTATTATCCTTTTCTTTAATTACCCCGAAGTGCATCTATGGTCATATCATAAACTTTCTCTGTAAACGATTGCAGTGTAGTTGTCTTTACCATGCAGGAAAAGTTTCGAATTTCAAAATACACGTGTATTCGATAAACGAAACACCTCCTGTTCTGAATTAGTTCAGATAAAAATATAACCCACCTGAATGGGTATCTAAATGAGTAAGAATAGAGAAATGGTGAACAGGCAGAAGATTAAAATTTTTGTAAATATTGTGCCCTTTTTTGCTCACCATGCTTAAATAGTTTATTCTCCCTAATAACTATTCTAAATATAGTTAGTAGAATTATTAGGAATATGAAAATATTTCTACGATTGTTAGTTAACTATTATCCCTGAATATTCTTAAATATGGCGCTCTTTCTTCCTATCCACCCTATCGCAGTTTTGTAAAAATGTGTATTCCATCCACGTAGCCTGTTGTAAGAAAGCATTTTAATAACTATATACGGAATAAAAAGATCTAATCGAATAAATAATACATAAATTTTTCCCCATATATGGGAATGACACGACCATAGGATTTCAAATTTTCTTGCGAAGAATTTTCCCGCAATGAATTGTGCAGATACAGTGATCTAATTGAAACATGGAGGACTATAAATAGATCCTCTCCTAAACAGAAGCAAGTGTTCAAGCGTGTTAAATTCGCGCTACCACCTGAAATGATTTTATGCCGATGAAATACAAGAAGATATTCAAGACCAGAATTTTACGTTACGGACAAAGCGCTGAAATAAGGAGTTCGAAGAGGTATTCCGTAGTAAATCTTGATTTTTCATTTAACTCTTGTCCTACCACGTGTAAATCTTGCAGAAGTGTGGAAAATTTGGAGCAAACGTGTCGTTTTTAACAGAGTAAAAAGGCTTCGTGCTTCACTCTACATTAAACAGACTGCTGTAATATAAATCTACTAGAAAAAAATTTGGATATCCGCGTATTGTACTGTACGCAGTGAAGTACCTTATCTTGCCTAGTACAGCTTCTATGGATATATTCCCAGAGAGCCAAATAGAAAGTTATTCTGTAAGGCTACCACATGCTGTCGATCTTGAACCAGGGGAATGGATGTAAGGTTCAGCTGAAATTAAAATTCCTGCTGTTTTGGATAATGTAGACCAATCTCTCAAAAACCTCGACTTTTGCACGAAATTATCAGCTGTTTAATTGACACGTTTCCTACAGTGGCTAATGCTGTAGACCAGCGCTTACCAAACTGTGGGCCGCGGCCCCCTTGGCGGCCGTAGGTTTTGTTGAGGGGGGGGCCTTGAAATAATGAAAACAAATTTAAAATGTTTTAAGACTAAGTAGATTTTTTATTTTAAAAGAAACGTATTTAACTTTTATTATTTATCATTTCTTTTTTGTTATATTTTAATAGAAAAATTCACACATTGGTGTTGGTTCACAAACTTTGCTTCCTGCCTATTTTGGCGCTTAATGAATATTAGTAAATATTTCTTATTCATATGTTTCATTTCAAAGCAGTGGTTAATTGTATTTACTTCGAATGCTCTCCAGGGAAGCTCCAAATCTCCCTGTCCCTTTCATCACGCATTCGTAATCAGGGACTGTTGATATCGACTTTATATACATATCAAAACGCGTTTTATATTATCACTGTCATCCGAGCTAGTTTTCTGTTACCAATTAAAGTTTCGCATATACTTCACACATGAAGAAAAGCTTAAACAAGTTCATGTGGAGAGATAGTAAATCCCTTGCAGTGGTAAACAACACCCCCTCCCTAACAGCCACTATATGCAGAGGCAATAAAAACAAGTACTTTTATTATGCCAGTGAATAAGGTATGAGGAGTCTGTGTAATATATTTCTCAACAACTAGTGCAATTAGAGACAACCAGGATAAAAACACACTAATGAATCATCACATGTCCCCTCATACAGAAACTATGCTATATAGACTGAAACAAAACCATATGTTGCATGGGCAAACACAGTATCTAACTAAAAACTATTGTTATTAATTAGATGTGTGTGAGTTCGATTTCCCAAGGCAGCAATAAAATTCAACCGAACATGTTAAAATTCGTAAAAGTGTTAAAACTAAGTAATATATATATATATATATATATATGTTTCATTTCAAAGCAGTGGTTAATTGTATTTACTTCGAATGCTCTCCAGGGAATCTCCAAATCTTCCCTTAATGAATGTTATGGCAGTTTCACATATGGAATTCGGTTGAAGAGAGTTAGCATTTCAACTCAATTGTCAGCCATGCTTTTATCTTTCAGTTGCGCGAACTTTTATTAACACCGCACCAATCATATGCACGTTTTAATAACTTGCCTTTGCTGTCTGTTTCGCGTTAGGCTTAATTACCGTAAAGGGAGAAAAGTCACAAAAGAGAAAAATGTTCCTGGTCCTGGGATTCCCTTATTCAGGTAATATTCACTAATTTCATGTTATCAGTCTGTGGTGTGCCAGTATCGGTAAGTGGTGATATTATTTGATCTATTCTATGTTAAAAACTTTAACCCTGAGATGGATAAGTGGCTGATAAAAAATAAAAAATTAAATAAAAAATCCCGCGAACAATCAGAAGAAGCAGAAACAGACTTAAAAAAAAAAGGACAGTATTTCATATTTTACCAGAACAGCCCGAATCGTCTTCAGAACCAAACGGTAAGAGGCAAAAAATGTATTATATGCATTTGATTTTTGCAATATTCGCTGTGTATGTTTTGTATTGAATATAAATACAATAAATATTATAATAATATATCTCTCTATTACGATTTTTTTCCGAGGGGGCCGTGAAATATTTTAATTTGCAAAGGGGGGCCCTGACATCCAGAAGTTTGGGAAGCACTGCTGTAGACAACTAAACAACGAGTCCGACAATAATCACTATGTGATGTTTGCTGTGGACGGTAAAATAAAAGGATGGAATGTCATCGTGCACACCAAAGCTGATTATCAAATTTAATATTAAACTCGATCCACTGTTTGGAGCTGCTTACATCACTTGGAAAGGATGAGAAACCATAACGATGCGAAGTGCTATGACTGAACTTAAAAATGATACGCGTTTTCAGATATGTAGAGCAACTAGAAATGCAAAAATTGATACCGAAATGCTTTCCATTGGAACGGTTATTATCCCACCCCATCGATTTGTTGAATACTATAGAAAAATTCACAACAATTCAACAAATAGATGGGAAAGCTAAAATAAATATTCCTCATAGTACTAACCTCGTTTCCCTTAAGCTGAGCCAGATTACTGGGGATGGACGAATCTGAAATTGACGTACCGCTTTCTGAAGAAGTTAGAAGGAAGGTATGTAGTTGACATTAGGGAAGGACTTTACAGAATTGACTGCAATTGCAATTTGATGTCCGCGCATGTCGTAGGGGATGTCCATGCATCTCTGTTGAGAATAATTCCCCCTACTTATGACAGAAGTGATATTTCTAAAAAATACTACAGGATAGATAGTCTATGAAATAATTACAGATCGTAGAAATTACCGTATTTTTCGCCTTAACACCTGCTTGTACCTGAAATTTAGGATGCGTATACTAAACCGGTGGATCTTGCGGTGTGTCGTAACAACAACAACGTTACTGGTTTGCTGGGTGAAGCATAAAATGCTTTTTGTTTTCCCCTTTGTCTGTGTCGAGAAGCTTGATGGGGGAGTGGGGGTTTGTGAGCCTTGTGCTCGCACTTTATGAACTATGGGGTTAGCTCTGTTCTGCTGAGAGCAGGATTGCCTTGGGTCTTTTATGTTTGTGATAGTCATGTTCACTGTAACTGGAAGCTTGTCTGACTAGTGGGTTAGGATGAGAGTGTGCTTTGCTGATGAATTTTTTGGCTTGGTCCTGAAGGAGGGAATGGATGTCTGGGGTTCTGGTTTCTCTATGGATCTGCGTGTTTCTGACGGACCATGGGGCATTCAGGATCATCCGCAGGCACTTGTTTTGTATGCTCTGTAATTTCAGGATGTTGGATTTGGATGTGTGACTCCATGTAGGGGATGCATATGTGATAACTGGTTGTATTACCATCTGGTACAGTAGCAGCTTGTTGCGTGTATTCAGTTTGCTGTTGCAGTTGATCAGGGGGTAGAGCTGTGCTATGGCTCTGGATGTCTTTGTGCCTATGAGTTTGATGCGGCTGTTGAAATTTAGTTTATGGTCCAGCTGTACTCCTAGGTATCTGGCTTCAGTCTGCCAAGGTATCTTTTTTCGAGGAGATGAATGTCATCTTGGATGAGGGCTTTCCGTCTGGTGAATAGTATAGCTGTGCTTTTGTGGGGGTTTACTTGTATCCTCCAGTCCGAGAACCATTTCTCTAGTGTTGTGATAGTTTCCTGTAAACGATGATCGCCAGGTGTGGGAGGAGAGATCTTGTCATTATGGCTGTGTCGTCCGCGTATAGGGCTGTGATGGTGGTCCTTGGATTCTGCGGGATATCGGCCACATAGATTGTGAAGAGTAGGGGGGCCAGCAGGGAACCCTGTGGAACACCTGCCAGGATTTTGCGCCTAGTTGAGATGGTGCCATTTATTTTTACTTACATGGATCTGTCAGTGAGGTATGATTTTATTAGTTTGATGAGGTTTGTTGGTATGTTGGCCTGTATGAGTTTGTAGAGTAGTCCTTTATGCCATACATTGTCGAAGGCTATTGCAACATCCAGAAACACTGCAGCTGTGTGCAGGTTCCAGTTGTAACCTTGTGTGATGTGCTCCACCAATCGGTGTATTTGTTGCACTGTGCTGTGTTCACGGCGGAAGCCAAATTGTTCGTTTGGTATTATTCCTAGTTTGATTCTTCTTGTAGTCTTGAGAGGATGATTTTTTTCAGCAATCTTTCCTAAGTTGGATAGAAGGCTGATGGGACGGTAGCTTTGAGGGAGTTGTGGATTGTTTCCTGGCTTTTTAAGTGGTATGATGTCTGCAGCTTTCCATGCAGTGGGGAAGTGTTGTATCCTCAGTATTGCTTTGGTTATGTTAACCAGGTGCACAATAGCCTTTCGAGGAAGCAGTTTCATGATTCTGTTTGTGATTCCATCACGACCTGGAGCTTTTTTGTTATTAAGATGTTTTATGATGTTGGTTATTTCCATTGGAGTAGTGGGGGTGATACTGTCTGGGTTGTCTGTGGTCAGGCTTAAGGTACGCTGGACCTGCTGGTGGATTTTATAAATGTGGGTGGTTTATATTGTCATATGATGGCCTGCATTGCTTTTCTAGGTTGTCTACTATTGCTCCTGCTTTTTCTATATCAGTCAGTGCAGTTCCATGTGCGGTCTGCATGGGGGGGTAATGGGTTGCGTTTGGTGCGCAGGGTCTTCAAAAATTTCCATATTATGTGATCTTCTGGGTTAAGTGATGAGAGTTTATTTTCCCAATCTTGATTCCTGTGGTTTTTAAGTGATATTCTGACTTGGTCGGTCAAGTTGTTCAGTATTTTCTTGTCCTGTGGGGCTCTTGTGTTGTATCTTTTCCTGGCTTTGTTTTTTTGTTCTGATTAGTTCCATGATGTTTTCTGGGAGCCATCTGGTTGGGTGGTTGGATGTGGTTTTGGTGACTGCATCTAATGCTTTTTTTGATTTGGTGTGTTAGATTGTTTACTGCTTCATCTATTTCTTCTTTTTTGCGGATGGTGGGTGTTGGGCGGATGTATTCTGGAAGGATTTTTGCAAGCTTGTCCCTTGAAATGAAGGTGTGCTGGGGAGCCAGTTGTTCTTGCGTGCCAAGTTCGATCAGGACTGGGTTGTGCTCAGATGATAATTCATTGATTGTCTCCAGTTGGTACTGGTAACTTATGTTTTTAAGGATAGCTATGTCGAATACTGAACTTCCATTTGGGGCTGTAGTGAGTGTGCTCAGTGGGTCCTGCTACCACAACTGAGTTGAGTAGTTGTGTAGGATGCGTCCACTTCTGTTATTTGTGGTGCTGAACCATGCTGTGTGTTTGGTGTTCAACTCTCCTGCTATGATGGTCGGGTCAGTGGTGCCAAGGATGGCATCCAGTTCTGCTGTCAGTAGAGGGTTGCTTGGAGAGTTGTACGCAGCATATATCTTGATGCTTCCAGCGTTGTTTGTGTGGACTTGAATACCTGTAATCTCCAGGTGGGTAGTCTGTGGGTTGAGTATGGCATTGTGGTGGAGGTATGGTTTGATGTAGATGGCAGTGCCTCCACCTTCGGTGCTGAGTCTATTCGTTCGGTACATCGTATATCCTCTCACTTTTGGGTTGCTGGAAGGTCTTAGGTGGGTCTCGTTGATCAGCATTATGTCTGGGTTGTGTCTTTGTGCGAAGTCCTGTAGTTCTAGTGTCTTGTTGGTGAGGCCGTTGGCATTCCAGGCCGCAATCAATAGTGAGTTGGGTTTAACTTTGGTTTTATTCATTGTTGAGTGCTATCAGTATGGAGTGGGTTCCTTGCAGGAATGTCTTTGTGAAGGATGTGGTTGGATTTGTTCTGCTAACTTCTTGCAGCATAGTTGCTAGCGAGGCAGTCAGTATTGCTGTGATGTTGGAGCTTGTAAGGTTGTCGTGTGTTGTGGCCTTTGGGCGGGCTGCTTCTGCGTACGTCTTGGGGGGAGGTTGAGCTCTTTCCTGTCTTTTTTGGTTATGGTTTGATGGCTCGTCAGCTGGGATACTTTTAGTGGTCTTCAGTGGGGGAGGGTCTTGCAGTCCCTCTATTTCTGGGGTGGTGGCTGCATCCTTTGTAGGTGGCTCGATGGGGTCTTCCACAGTTGGCACATTTGGCTGGTGTGGTTCTCGGTTTTGTGCATGTAATGGTTTGATGTTTCTCTCCACATTTCAGGCATTTGAATTCAGCTTTGCACAGCTTTTGGGCGTGGCCAAACTTTTGGCAACGGTGGCATTGCCCTGCTGATGCCCTTTTCCTGAGTGGTTCCGTTGATATTTTAAGTCCGCAGACCGCGGTTATATAGTAGATTTGTTTGAGTATTGTGGACCTCAACTAACACGAGTGGCATTGGTCGTTTGTGGGATCTGTGCATCCGGCTAACTTTGATTTGGGTTAGGCCTTGTTGTGTGAGGTCTGTTGTGATCTCCTCAGTGGTTATGCCTTCAGCTACCCCTCGTAGTACCACTTTGAGGTTTCTTTCGCTGCTGAGAGCGAAGGTGTGGTACTGAATGTTGGTGTTGTCCATTATTTTGGTTATTAGCCTGTAATCTGTGACTGTTTGTGGTTGAATCTTAACTCCTTCGTCCGTGTTTTTGGCCCAGGAGTATTCTATTTTGTGTTGTCTGAGGTTACGTGCCACCGTGGTCCATTTGTCTTTATCGCGATTACTGGGGTGGGGGACCTTTTCCCTTTTGTCTTGGACAGGTGTGTCTTCTTCCATCTGAGTGTCAGCGGTTCTACGCCTTTTACTGGCGATTTCTTCCGGGGGGTTCGCCTGAATGGGAACTTTTGGTGGGGGGAGGAACAGGATGTTCCCCTCGGATATATCTCCCTCGCTTTCGTCGTCCGTGTTATCGGGTTCTTCTATTTTCGAGTCATTGTTAAACGGTGTAGGGGAAAATGATTCGTATAGTTTGACCTTCCCTGGCCAGTTGTCATTAAGGAGTTTTCCTAGCCTCAGGAATTCCCTGTATACGTCATCGAAGTTAAGCTACCCACCCATATATATATATATATATGGGCGGGCAGCTACAGTACACGTTATCGCTTGTCTAATGCATCAATTTGAATAGTTGGACGGCCGTTAATGGCCACGCATTTAAGCTAATAATCAATATTATTATATATATTTATAACCAATGCATTCTATGAAGCACAGACATAGCTTTACGACTGCGTTTATTTATAGCGTGATTGAGTAAGAAAAAAAAAATGGCAATCAGAGCGGTACTTTGGGCTTCTACTTACAGAAAAAAAAAAAGAAGAAATGGTACGAATTTGGAACAAACAGGAACAGCAATTGATAAGTGCAAATTCGAAGAAAAAAAATCTTTCAGAAAACCGGCAAAATGGCACGAAATTGAAAATTAATTAAAAGCTATAGATCAATGCAGTCGGTTTGCTGCTACAAAAATAATTATTCAACGAGCAAAATTATTAGCAACAAAGAAATATCGATTTTAGAGGGTCGAAATCGAAGTGATTTATGAGGAGAAATTTATGAATGCCACAAATTTCTTCTCATAAATGCAAGACGAATTCGAAAATAAAACAGAGTTTCCAATTCATCATAAATGCTAGAAAACAAAAGAGTTCAACTTTCACAGATTGATAATAGGGATGAAGTGCCCGTGTCCTTTGATGTGCCCTCGTAAAAGACTCAACTCCAAAGGGGAAAAGTGTGGTATTAATAATTTTTTTGACAGTACGGATGATGATTTCACTGTTTCTGATGAAGAATCAAGTCAGAAAATTTTGAGAGTGAAAATGAATAAAGGTTTGAGAAAATTAATGAAATTATAAAAGTTATTTACGTTAGATTTTTAATGATTCGATAATTTTTAATTGCTTTATCTAATAGACGGAAAATAATGCATTAAGATTTAAAATTAAATTAATAATGTGAAAAATTTCATCCACAATTCGCGCGTCTTATACTGAAGATATTTTTTCACAGAAATCCATGACATGCGTCCAATAACAACAGCGAGTCCGACAAAAAATACGATAAGATAATTTAAGACAGCAAGGAGCATCTCTTATTTCGTTTCTGAAAACCGCGATTAAACTTCACTTCAGGAAACTAGAACCTGCTGTTCAGAATACTGAATGACTACCACGAATGTATGCCATGGAATAAACTGGTTCATTAACAAAGAAATATGTTTACATGATTCGATGTACATCCACAGCTAACACTGGAATCTTGGTCGAATAAAGCATTGAAGCAGGAATAAATCCGAACGTGCTCATCCAAGGCCCTACTTTTCAGCGTGGAGGGGGGAGGAAGTTTCTTATGGCCATTCTATGTGAGTGCAATCCCTGAATTGTCAAAATAAAACACTGTTAATTGGTTATTTGTTTTAGTGCTCTGTGAGGTAACTATCTAGCATAAATCGATGATTTCTTTATCAAATGAATCTTTTATATATAAGAAACAATCTTGCATTTTGCAAATAAGACAAACACATCAAAAATATCGTTAAATATTTATAAAACATACTAGATATACAAATAGGTGATACAGATATATAAATTTGTATAAAATATATACAGGTACTTAGTTTTAGATCTAAACATTAAGATCAGTAAGACATCCTTTTTGTTCTTGATAAAAGGGAAAATCTTGAACCACTGAATGTTTTCTTCTTTTTACCCGTTCTTTTTTCAAAACTCCCAATAAATGTCCACGCATATTCACTTCAAGTAGAGGCATATTATTCACATGAATTGAACCGTCAGGATCAATTCACGCCTTGCATTTTGAAAAAAAAAAAGATAGTAGTCTCGCCACTATTATGCATTCGTTTTTTCTTTGTAGAGCAGATATTTATGAAGCGTGTCCATGTAGAACTTCGTTTTGACAGTTGTTTGTAAAATTTTCTCTCTCTTCATCCAATTATGCACTTTTTATTCCACAAATCCTCTTTTTTTGCTAAACCTTTGAGGCGAGAGAGACAAATTAGCGAATCCGAGTCTTAAACTTTGAAAGCTTGGGCATCTGATGGGAAACGGGAAGCAAACGTTTCCACAGTTGATGCAAACTTCACGAATACCACAGATTTCTTCTCGAAGTGCAGCTGAAACGAAAGCCTTGTTCTTTATCAGAATTACACGAGCAAGAGCTGACAAAATTCCTCCGTCTGATAGGCTTCATTCTGAATAAACGACACTTTTCACTCATGTTCGTGGCACAAACTGTCGCCTTCATCGGGTTGAATATATGAATAGGAACGCAGCCGTGAATCTTCTGCGCACGTTTGCTTGAGATCGATTAGAAAGTATCCATGCGGTTACTTCTGAGTGATCATCAAGACACTGAAATTACGATAATGGCTTCCTTTTATGAACAAACCTGCTATTTTGAGGATGCATTTGCTTTGGAGAACAGATCGCTAATAATTAAGAGATTTCTTACTTCTGGAGAAAACTCAAATGCCCTGTAGACTTTTTATAAAATTCAACGAGGAATTCTCTCTTCAAACCTCAGAGGGCGCTGATCTTCGGATTATATTTTATAATCTATATTCCACTTTGGATGGATCTGTAGATGATCACTGTTGCAGCAATATAGATAGTAGCGTCAATGGTACGAATAACCATCCCCTGCTTGAAATGTTTCGTCAAAATTTCATAAATCTAACACTTCGTATCCGTAGCTGAGTTCTGTAAGTTCTACAGAAGTCCGAACTCTGGTGATTGCTAGCGAATTGTCCATATGTTCACAGATTGAACTTCGTATTTCTCCACGCACGTTTGGCACAGAGGAGAGACACGCTTACTATGCGTTCAAAGGTGGAATAGATGACTCAAGGCTAGCACCGTTGCCTGTATGATTCTGAAATGTGTCAGTTTCGGGAAACAAATTATCTGCGGATGTTTCTGTGCTTTCAAAACGGGAGTGTTCTAGGTGTTGTTCTTCTGTACAGAGGATCACGGAAAGAAATAAAAGTTGGAACCGTCTTCATCTTTACAGAATGAGAGGAAAGCAAGATTGCATTTTTTTTAAATTCCTGTCGCTCACATTCCCAGATTTCTTGGCGCGTATAATCTTGAAAGGGCTGCTTAATTGCATATGAGCGATCAAGTGCCTTTTCGTAAATTTGAATATGCCTGTCATGTTTATAGAGAGGATGCATGGATCGATTATCACAGCAGTTAGGGTGACAGTGAAAAAAAAAAAGCAGCGATTAACTTCAATAACTGTTTTTGAGAGAGAAAATGGACTATTTTGTAATCTCCTTTTGGTGAAACAAAGACACCGTATTTATTTTGGTACTATTGTAAATAAATTTTATTCAGTCTGCTCTGCGTTTCCTTTAATCGATGCCCTCGATGGGATACCACACCTAGCGTTGCTGGTTTTATGAAATAAATCTTGAAGACTAAAATCAAATTGAGGTAATGTGAAGGTGTCGAAGGGGTCCAACTTAACTGTTTGCAGCAGCAATTGTAGAAGTTTTTCACAACTTTCGTAGTATGATACGAGTTCATGTTTGAGATCAAACATTTTGCCATTTGTGTACCATTCCGGAAATTCCTGACGTTGAGAAGTTTCATATACTCTGGTCTATGGAACTTAATTTTGGAAATTACTCTTAAGTAATCGAGGTTGTCATCGCCAACGTACCAGTAAGGAAATCCTTCCCTCACATTGCTTTCCTGATAAAAAAAGAATTCTTTAGGGAGGTTTTTTGCAGACAGCCTGGTTCACAGGAAATTCATATTATCCATAAATCTGATTTGTGGTGCTGGAATTGCCATAAGAGTTTTGCATCCCATCATGAACACATCTGGTAGCAACTATCGAGCATACAGTTCTTGAAGAATGAGGTATGAATTAAGGATCCTGCATTGTGAGCTTATGTTCGAATAAGACTTTTTAAAGGTGCAGCTTCAGCAGAGCTCTGGCAAGCCAATCACAGTGAATTGTCTTTACAACAAGACACCACAAACATACCCACACGAACTGTGACTACCTGAAGTAAGAGAAAAGCATGTAGTTATCGCTTCTCGACCTGTTGTCTAAAGGTGTATCTATTCGCGGTACGGTTTCCTGCAGAAGTACCGGTAGCCTGGTATGGTAAGAATGATTCTTTAATTATTTTAGTTTTAACTGGTTCTAGTTCCTTGTGCCCGTTTGTCAGAGTTCCGCCTCTTGTAAGAGATTTCTTCTTACAGGGAACGCTTGGGGGATTCCAATTTTTTGGAGTCTGCACTAAAATAATCTTCTATTTCGCAGGCATTACATTAAGGTAGCGCAGGACTCTTTTATTGGTAGATACCCTATTTCTTTGTTTTTCGTTCCCACAACCATGGGAAAACACATTAAGTATAGTTTGATTGTACTTTTTATTTCTCTCTTTCGTTTTTCGAGTTCAGTTATAAGTCACTATTGCCAAAAGTTAGAATTTAAAGTAGACACTAAAGCAGAACGTTTGGTTGTCGAAGCTGTAATGACAAGAGTGGAATCAAAAATAACATGGATTTACACCATACAGAGGAAGAAAATATCAGATCATGCTGGGTAGCATAACGAGAACAGACAAATTTCATAGTTTTCCCCTGGAATGTATAGAAAACAGTGACGAGTTTATTTGCAAGGTTGGGTGTTGTCTGACATAAAAACCTTTAATTGCATAGGCAATCCATATGGGAAATCCACAGATGTAATTACGGAGAATGAAATTTTACTACGGAGATGAAACAGCCTGTCCAACTTCATGTTTAGAGGACCTGCCGGAGTAATGATCAATTATCCGGGAGTCGGTGTTTCAAATGTAGGTATATTGTGGCGGCTAGTCGGGAACAGGTTCCACACCACCATCTCACAAAACCAAGCACACAAACTTTACCGAAGCTACCTCAAACATGAGCAAACAGCAACGGCTAACTTTCACAATAATAGAGTTCCGATAACACCTTTGGAAGATAAGGAATGTAGCTCTCTTCCAAAAGCGCAGGAAAGGCCTCCCAGACATTATAAGAAGCTGCAGGACCTCCAAGAACTACCTAGAAATGAAACTTAGAGCTCGGACCAACGTAGTTCCAGAAATAGTGGTGCTCTCCGAGGAACCTAGCTTATTTGTGGGATGGTGAGTTAAAATTTTAATGTAACCTCCCCCCATAGCATTTAGGCCGTCGATCCAAATCCAAACCCCCACCTCACCAGGCAGATCCTAACCCATCCTAATTAACCTAACAAGTTAAAACTCTAGTGCCCCCCCCCCTCCCACACACACCGGCGCTCGGATGTCTCACAGTGTGGCACATCCGATGGGAAACACCGAATAGCATGTTAAGCCAATCAAGTTAAATACGGAGGCAAGCAAACGCTACCTAAAGGAGCAATATCTTTCCCACATTAGGTTATAACTGGTGGGGTGAACGGCAACCTCGGGGGTTGTCACTCCTCCCGAAATGCAGGGATATTCCAAAAGCTAGGAACCAGCAGAACGTAGAATCTGTTTCAAAGTTTACCCTATCAAGTAGAGCTCTTCGGCTCTAAAACTGAAGTGATGACTGGGTAACACCACATAAAGTGACTCGTCTGATCTGTTCTTCTCAGGTACTACACTTCTCAGTTACATTGCTTGTTGGCTTTTAAACTAACATTAGAGTGTAGTATCTGGATCGCTTCTTCGGTTTTGTGTAGTGCTCTTGGATGTGTGTTGAACTTAGCGTACGTCTAATCATTCTTGGATTTATATATTTTCACCATGAAGGAAAGCAGCAAGGCAGCGTGGTAAGTTTTTTTTTTGTTTTACTTGGCGTGCTCCCCCGCTTCTTCTGTTGCTTTGCTCCCGCGAAAGCGAGGAGTGTAACTGTTTAAAAAAAAAAATGAGTTCCTCAAAAATCAGTCGCGAACTAACTGTACGGTTTAATCTCCGTAAGCAGGTTTCTGCAGAAGAGTTTGCCGACGCAGTAATGAGTAGCGTGGAGATTTCTAGTGTAAAGAATATCAATTGTTGGGATTACTTCAAGGGCTTGTATGAAGTGACCCTACGATTCTACCCAGCAAAAGATAAGCTATTGGAAGAGGGGATTATACTGTAAGGTGCAAGACATACCCCCATTTCGGTAACCACGGGGGGAATTAAAACTATTCGTCTAAGGAAGTTACCGGCGGAAATCACGGACGAACATCTCACTACTGCTTTTCAGTTTTACGGAACCGTTGAGAAGATCGATAGACCGAAGTTTACGAAGTACCCCGGCGTTGAAATTGGGGACAAAGTTTCTTTGAAATTAAAAATGACGAAAACGGTCCCCAATTTCGTTCAAATTAAAGGATACTACGTGATGGTATATTACGAAGGCATGGCGAAGCAGTGTACACACTGCAAGAAAGAAGACCACATCGCAAGGGACTGCCCCCAGAATAAATGTGGAAACTGTGGAACCACAGGGCACTCCCAGCCTAAATGTCTTGAACCCTGTTCCGAGTGTGGCGGAAAGTCACACAGAAAGTTCCAGTGTCAAGGGAAAGAAATGTATGTCCCACCAATGTCGGAATTTCCAGAGATACCAAAGTCACCAAACGTCAATAAGAGGAATGCTACCCCACCCGTCACCCAGAGTACCCCCGACACAACGCCTGTAGTAGCTGCACAGGGAAAAACTACAGCGGAGCCGGGGTCGGAAACTACAGAAGAGATAGAAGTCTCAGAGCCTGAGATACAACATCCGATCATAGAGGTCGCAGCTGACGACCACCTTTCGGTCTGCTCGACCGAGAATAACGTTGACCCCAGTGAAGCAGAAAACTTTTTGGGTGGAGATCTCACCATCGCCGAACAAGCTGGAACTCCATCCGACACCCCCCCCACCCGGGGTGACATGGAACAAGCCACTAACGTAAGCGAACCGAGGGCCTCGCCCATTGACATGGAGGTAGAGGAGACCTTCGGTGTCACCGAGAAAAAGCGTGGAAGATCGCTAAGTCGCAGCCGTAACAGGCGGGGCTCAGCAGGACACGACTTGGGAACAGAATCCGTTAAAAAAACAAAGAACCTCCCACCCATCCGCCCGTAACTTTCGTGGGCATTAAAGTAGCAACCCTGAACATTCAGGGATTGAACAACGAAAGGAAACACGAATGGATAGCTGACGTGATGACCCGACATAACCTCGATATTCTCTTCCTCCAGGAAACCCACATTAGCCACATGAGCCTGGTAAAAAAACTGGAAAAGAAATGGAATAACAAAACCTTCTGGAGTTTTGGGACCCACAGAAGCAGAGGGGTGGCGATTCTTTTTAACGCCAGCTTCCAAGGGAGAATCCTATACTCCAGAAGGGATCAAGAAGGCAGGATTATTGCCGTTCACATAAAAATTCACAATCACAACATCGTTCTCGTGAACATCTACGCCCCGACGGAGAAAGCGAGCAGAAAAACCTTCATCAACAACCTGTACCCATACCTGGAGGGTCCCTCTGAAATCATCTTAGGTGGAGACTTCAACTTTGTCATGAACAACCTTCTTGACAAAGTTGGAGGGGACCCGAAGCAAGGAGAAGTAGGCAAACACCAGCTGGCTGAGCTTTGCTCCGAAGTCGAGATCACCGACGCCTGGGACTCTCTCCACCCAGGGGAAATAGGAACAACCTGGCGCAGTAGTAGGCAGATTGGAACGTGTCTTGACCGCTTTTATATTTCACACAGCCTTACAGACCACCTCACCTGCATTACACATAACCAAGAAAGCACCACCTCACGGATCTCCGACCACGCGGCGGTTCACATGGACATCAAAATCCCAGCAGAGGAGTTCCACGGGCCCGGGTACTGGAGGTGCGACCCAGCACTCCTTGAGCACCCCAGGGTGAAGGAAGAACTGAAAAACCTACTGGCCGATATAACAAACAGTGGAAACACGGAGAGGAACGCAGCGTGGTGGGAAAACCTAAAATTACAATGTAAAGGAAAGTTACAGGAGACAGACCTTCTGTTAAAACAGGAGACAAGGAGGGAAATTGGGAGGCTGTACAGGCTGATCAACATCTTTCAAAGAGGCCCCAACAACCAGAACATCCCACAAATACAACAAACCATCAAAAAATATAAAGACACAATTAGGAAGTTGGAGCAAGAAGAACTCGCAACACAGCAACTAAAAGCGAGAGTCAAGAAAATAACCGCGGAGAGGGCCTTTTCGAGAGCCTTCTATCGCCAAATAAAAAAAGATAGGAGGGAAAATACTATCAAGGCGATCTGGCATGACAACAAACTCTCCGCGGAAGACAGCCACGTCATTAACGCCTTCCAGTCCTACTACACGCGCCTTTATACCAGAGAACCGGTCGAGGTTTCCCTCTGGCCGTTCCTCCTCAAACACAACAAAAGAATACCAGGACACCAATTTGAAAAGCTCGAGAAGCCGCTTTCCCTCGGAGAGCTAGAAACTGCCATGAAGGACCAAAAAAATCACTCAGCCCCGGGTTCGGACGGCCTCCCGTCGGAGTTCTACAAGGAATTCTGGCCGTTCCTGGGCCCAGCCCTTCTTGACACAACACTGCACTGTCTTTCTACGGGAACGCTCACCACTTCCCAAAAAACAGGTTTTATCACCCTCATCCCTAAAGCAGGCAACACGCAAGAAGTGGGAAACTGGCGGCCAGTGACACTTCTTAACACCGACTACAAGATCATCGCAAAGGGTATCACTAACCGCCTTTCACAGATCCTCCCCAACATCGTTCTCAACGGGCAGGCGTGCGCGGTGCCAGGCAGAGGCCTGACACACAACATCCACTTCCTTCGGGATATCATAGCATTCCTGAACCACGTCAAACTTCCAGCAACCCTCATCTCGCTTGATCAAAGTAAAGCGTTCGACAGGGTGTCCCACGACCTCCTTTGGGAAACACTACATCAGCACGGTCTGGGCCCCTGCATAATGAACGCCATTAAAACCCTTTACAAAGGAATAAGCAGCAGCGTCCTAGTCAACAACTGCGTCACGAACCCTATTAACATCGCAAGAGGGGTTCGCCAGGGATGCCCACTATCTCCCCTTCTCTATGTCATTTATATAGAGATCCTGGCGAACACCATCAGGAACAACAACGAGATCAAAGGGGTGGAGCTGCCGCAGACACCAGGCCCAGCTCTTAAATGCTTACTTTATGCAGACGACATCAGCATAATCATAAGGAACGAGGAATCTGAAAAAGGCGTTGCACACTCGTTACACATTTTTGAGAGAGCCTCAGGAGCCAGGATCAACGTGGGGAAAACCACCAGGCTTCCCATTGGTTTCTGGGGAAATAGTGATACCCATACAGCCCACATCAAGTTCCTTGGCATCGGAATTAATAACCAAAACACGGTATGTAATGAACAGGAAATCCTAAAAAAATTAAAGAAGATCAAGCAAAGGTGGTCTTCCTGCGCCCTCGACTTTAATAGCAGGGCACAGATCATCAAACAGCTTATGTGGCCTATCGTCGCTTACTACGTGACCCCCCTCAACACTACCCGACAGTTCCTTCTTAAATGCCAACGAATCGGCTTTAACTTCCTGTGGGGAGACGCCAAAGACAAAATCAAGAGGATCAAAATGACCAGACCCGAGGGGGAGGGAGGACTCAACATCCCCCTCTTCCCCGAAGCCATCGCTGCCATCCAAATCCAAGAACAGACTAAAATTTTGTGCAATCCGCACCACATTTCACACGGCCTCACAAAGTTCTGGCTTGGTACCAGATACGTCAAGCTGTTCGGGTCCTCCTACGTAGGCCCACAGGCAATTTTTCCCCCCTGCTACCACCAAAATATTATCAAGAGGATACAGGATACACTGCAACACCTACAAGGAACAAACATCACAGCATACAACAGAACCACAATCTACGATAGTCTGCGAAGACTCCGTGACCCGGTCACGCCAACCGACGACGAGAGGACCATGTGGTCGCACAACACCCGTCCATTTCTCTACCCTACACGGAAAAATCTAAATTTCAAGATCAGTCACAAGATCCTTCCAGTCAACTACCTGGTCAGCAAATGGTACAGATGGGCGTCTGACCAGTGTGTTTTCTGCCAGGAGACAGAGACAATTAGCCATCTCTTCTTCCACTGCTTCACAGCCAAGGCAGCGTGGAGACTGCTAGAACAAAACTTCGAAATCACAGTCACCGAGAGTCTGGCGGTCGGTCTGTTTGACTTGCCAGCGAACATCCCCAAGAACAAACAGAAATTAATAGTCTACAGCATTATCGAATTCCGTTACCACATCTGGAGGATCCGCAATCTCGCTCTCTTCCAGAAGCAAAGGAAAAGTTTCACCGACATTCTCTGTAGTTTCAGAACATCAGTGAAGAACTACCTGGAAACAGAGTTGGAAGCCCTTGGACCCCTCCAGTTCCAGATCCAGTGGTGTTACCCAGGTAACCTGGCTTACCTGTGGAACGGTAAGATAAGGATTAAAATCTAACCCCACCCTAACACTCCACGTTTATTTAAAGTGCCCACCCCACCTCCCCTTTTCTTAGCTCCGTTAACTTAAAATATCTAACGTTTCCAGCTTTAAAGTAGCTCTTGCATGTAGCGGCCGTGCTCCCTCCCCCTCTCCCCGCCGCCCGCGGCTCGCGTCTTCGCGAGCGGCGGGTGGCGGGGTGATGGGGAGGGGGGGGGAGCGCCGCTTGCGCAGGTTTAGCCAGGGATGTGTCTTACGGAGGCGAACCGTGCGAACGCACTTAGCTGTCTTTTTTCATACAAGGTTTCTTAGCTGGTTGACTGCGACCAAGAGGGAAGGTTTCCACTTCCCCCTAAACGCAGGGCAAGGAAAATTTTAGGTTAAAGTTTACCCTTAAAGACGGGCTCTTTAGCCCGCGACAGAAAGGATGACGGGTAACACCGTTTTTGCTATTAAAGTGATCGGTACTTGTCTGATCTGTTCACATCGCTTCTCGGCCTTTTGGCTTAGATCAAAGCGACCGTCAATGTGAGCTCCAAAGTAAGAGCCAATAGTATTATTCTGTTCTCAGGACAATACGCCCAAAACCCCGGACTGGGGCAAGAACAAACTCTTGTTTTTTTCAGAGGTGAGTGATAGATCCCTCATTGCACTGGCCTTCCTACCTGTAGTTTCACTGTCCCCTCTGACCACTTTAGTGTCAGAGGTAGCCGGCAGGCTCCACCCGCCAAGAAGACCAGTGGTGGTGGTGTGTATCTGGTATACACACCAGGACAGGGGAGCCACAGGTATAGACCGAGAGGGACTTCCTCACAAACCCCCCTAACAGTTTCAGAGTGAACTACCCAAAGGATAGGGACTAGGGCTAGGCCCTCCCTCCTCCTGTGCTAATGGCATCTTCAAAACCGGAGAGGGATTTAACCGTAAGGTTTACCCTCAATAAACCGTTCGACCCAGCTAGTTTGGCGGAAGCCATCACCCAAGTTATCGACGTCACGCAAGTAAAAAACATCAATTGCTGGGATTTCCAGCGGGGCTTGTATGAAGTCACTGTCAAGCTTCACTTAAGCAAGGACAAACTAATAACTGAAGGAATCCTACTTGACGGGGAACGCCATCATCCAGTTCCGGTCAAGATTAACAACTTAAAATACGTATACTTAAAGAAACTTCCAGCGGAAGTTACCGACGAAACCCTAAAAGCCAAGTTTTCACAGTACGGGGAAGTGGATAGTGTGTGCAGGGCGCACGTGGATAAGTTCCCTACAATCGAGCAGGGAGACAAAATCTATGTTAAGTTATTGATGAAGAAAACCATACCGAACTTCATCGTTATCGATGGCTACAGCGTGATGGCGAGCTACGCGGGGATGACCCGACTCTGTAGCCGCTGTCGTCTTGCCGGCCACACGGCCAGGGACTGCCCTAAAAATAAGTGTGGAAATTGTGGCGTCATCGGCCACTCCCAACTGACCTGCACAGCATCATGCAGCCTCTGCTCCAACAATGATCATAAGAGGTACCAATGTACCAAAGGAAGTGCGACTAAGTCCCCTGAAGACTTCCCTCCACTGCCCAGTAAAGCGATATCGCCCACAGAAGAAGTCAAGAACACACCTCCACTCCCCACAATAGTTCCAGAATCTACCGTTGTGAAGACCCTCCCTGAAGAGACCAGCAACGTAGCAGCATCCGAAAAGGCCCCCACTATAAACCCGGCTACAGACAGTGATACCTCATCACTAGGTGAGGAGATGAACGTGGATAACAACACCACAGTCAGTAAGGCCAAACGGGCAGGTAGCCTCAAAGAAGGCGAGGCAAAAAAACCAAGACAACAGTCAACCACGTCAGAAGAAGACTCAGAGACTGAATCTGAAGACTCAGAGGTCGAATCTGAAGACTCAGAAGACCAGGAAGTAGATATACCTCAGGTTACTATGCCACAGTCCGCTCCATCCCCCTCCCCTCTAAAGAGGCTTGAGAGCGAGGACACCGACTCCAAGGAGAAAACGGAAACAATGACCCCTACAAGCCACGAAATGACACTTAGATCACGGTCAAGAGACCCAGCAGACATGACGGGTACTCCGAAAACAACCGAAGATACCCGACAAGATAGGCCAAAAGTGAATGAAGGGAAGAAGCAGCCATCTAATTTTACGCAGGTCTCTGTGACCTTTGGTTCAATCAAGGACCCTCTCATAATAGAAAGCATCAAGAACGCTGAGCAATTTATGGGATATCCAGTTCTCTATCCGTGCAACGGCGTTACCGCCATCAAGTGGGGAGGTTTAATCGTCCCTAACATCGCGGACTTTCGTCCTGAAACCCTTCAACCTCTCCAATGGTTCACGGAAAAAGGTAGAAGAGTGATCCACAGAGCCATACTCCACAGCTACCAGGGATCCAAGGGAATGCTAGAAGGGAAACGGTAATAGGAAGAAACACCCCGCTCTTATGGTCTGGGCGGCAGACTAGTCGGGCAACTCGTCGCGGCCTTACCATAATAGTAACTTGTAACATCAAAATTTCTCAAAACTTAGTTTCTCTTAAAACGTCTAAATTTTAAAAAAAAACGTTCGCCTATGACGCTTAAGCTGAGGCAAGACTTAGATTCCCTTAAATAGAACAGTTTTAGCTGGTTAAGCTGCGACCTAGAGGGAGGGTTTGTACTTCCCTCTAAAAGCAGGTTAAGCAAATTCTAGGATTAAGTTTACCCTCCAAAGTCGGACTTCCAGTCCGCAGACAGAAATGATGACGGGTAACACCGTGTTCACAATAAAAGTGATCGGTACTCGACTGATCTGTTCACATCGCTTCTCTGCCTTTTGGCTAAGCTTAATGAGTGGCGTTAAAAGTAAGCTCTTAGACTAAGGGCAAATTGTAGTATCTGTTCTTACTAGAATAGATAGAACTTCGGCCGCCCGGCTAAACCAGATAGAAGTATCTGTTCTTATCGATTTAATATCTAAATGAGCTTCAACTGAGGCACTGGATATTAAGTTGATAAGATAGATACAGAGCAGTACCCGTTTTTTTCAAAACGGTACTACTACAGTCCTACAGGACCGAAAAACCCCGGACTGGGGCAAAAACAAACACTGTTTTTTTCAGAGGTGTTAGCTGTTCTCACATAGCACCGGCTCCATCCCAGCCTTTACTCTACATGACCCCTCTTTACAGGGAGATAGGTAAATTAGGCTGAGGCCGAGTGAGGACACTGCACTCCCCCCCTCCCAACACTACGCGTTTTTCCCCCAGTACCCGGATTAGGTTTTTCGGTCCCCCCGGATGGCTCCTTCAAATTTTAGCCGGCCGAACACCCTGCAAATTCAGGTGCCAGGTGAAGATCAAGTTGACGAGAGGGATTTACTAAAAACCATCATAAATGTAGTTGGAAGTGAGAAGGAAGTCACCTGGGTAACATCTTTTCCAGGCAACAGACTTCAGATAACAGTTAGCCAAAAGGCCAGAGACAGATTATTAGAGGGCTTTGCCTATAAAGGCAATACCATTGTACCAGACGCGATCGGGCTCCCTCGCAAAATCATTCGCATACAGAGAGTCCCGATCGAGTTGGAAGAAAGTTGGATTAAGGAAAGTCTGGCGAAGTATGGACGGGAGATTTCTATTCGACGAAAACGTCATGAACATTTCCCCTCCATACTGACCGGAGACATGACAATATCCATGGTGATGGAGAAAATAGTACCGAATATTATAGTAGTGGCAGGTTGGAAGCTCCTGTTAAATTACGCTGGAGTCGTGCGACAGTGCACGAGGTGTGGCTCCACAGAACACCTGAGTGCAACCTGCCCAAAAAGGAGAAAAGAAACCAAACCAACTGAGATTATCCAAACAGAAACTACTGAAGAAAAGGAAGAATCCAGACCTCTTGTTACAGAAGAAAAGGAAGAATCAAGACCTCTTGTAGAAATCCTGGAGGAAGAACCAGAAGAGGAGGGGAATGCAGGAAACACTGCTGAGATGGAAGAACCCCCAGAGATTAGAACAGAAGACAGTAATGAACCAGCCAATGAGATAAGGGACAATACCCTTACGAGCACAGAACTGAGGCAACTTTTGGAGGACGAAATGACCACAAAAGTTGAAATGGGAGAAGACTTAATAAGAAGATTTAATGGGAAACGGAAGACGGCCCAAAGAATCAGGAAAACTTTCAATACTCCTGAAGAGCCTTTCCTTTTCTACAATTTAAGGCACATCCATAGTACCACAGTAGGATTAGCATGGGGAAAAACCATCATTCGTGACGTCACCAAAATCCAACCAAGCGATTTTGATGACTTCATGGACCTGATCCCATCAGAAGCAATGGCGATATATGACGCCATCTACACCTATATAAGTGACGACACCATTAAAACGATCGCAACGGATTGAATGGTGGAGTTGCTTTTAGGGTAACCTTATTTTTCAGGCAAGTTAGAGTATGGAAAACTTAGAGCAGGACACTACATCACAGCAGGAAAGACCAACTTCAGGTGGCCACCAAAAGTGGTCTCTGGGATGCAAGAACTGCGAAAAGTTGCCAAGTACTCTAAAATACCTCTCTTAAGTTATATTAATCTTGAAATACCTCCTTACTTTTACTATCTCTTTATAAAAAAAAAAAAAAAAAAAAATTATAATTATTAATTTTTATATATACTTAATCTATACTTTATAATTAACATTTATATTTAATATATTAATTTTCCTTTCCACTAACCTTACGCAGAAGTAACTGCCCACTACAACTAGGAGGTATAGATAACCAATAGTTTTAATTAAAGTTCCTTTATAGATACTAACCCCCTGTCTCACCAAGCCGTCCCAAGTCTAACCTTAACCTCACTTGGACGACGAGGTGAACAGAACCCAGGGAAGGGACTGGCACCTTCGCTGGGAAGAACCCCAAACAAAGCATATATTTAAATAGTTTGAGATAGAAACCCACCCAGCCCACCCACTTCAAGCCCAGATGTTTATGTTTTCATCTGTCCTATCAGTCTTTTCCTTCAGACCATAAGTTTCAACAGGGTTCCCAAGCCTGCAAAGTCTATAAACCCTCTCGACTCAAAACAGTGGCCAGAGAGGGCTAGGACGAAACAGGCAAATGGGAATTTAATAGATCCAAAATGGTATTTCACAAAGGGTAATAGGGTACGGTTAGAGAAGTGGAAGCGGAGGCGGAAGCTTCGATAACTGTGCTTTATAAATGAGTATGTCTTCCATGTTCCTTGGTGAAGGTTTGCCCTGGGCATGGGAGATGTCTAACTACAGTTAGAACAGAGAGTGGTACTCAAACATAATCTGTTCACATCGCTTCTCGGCCTTTTGGCTAAGACCTAACTGAGAGCTCCTGACTACAGGCAAATTGTAGTATCTGTTCTTATTAGAATAGGTAGAACTTCGGCCGCCCGGCTAAACCAGATAGTAGTATCTGTTCTTATCGGCTTGATATCTAACTGAGTCTGAACTGAGGCACTGGATATTAAGCTGATAAGGTAGATACAGAGCAGTACCAGTTTTTTTTAAAAAACTGGTACCTCCAGAGTCCTACAGGACTCTAAATTAGGCTGAGGCCGAGTGAGGACACTGCACTCCCCCCCTCTCCCAACACTACGCGTTTTTTCCCCAGTACCCGGATCAGGTTTTTCGGTCCCCCCGGATGGCTCCTCCTACTTTTAGCCGGCCGAACACCCTGCAATTTAAGGTGCCAGGAGAAGATGCAGTTGATGAAAGAGACCTCCTAAGAGCAATCATAAAGCTGCTAGGAAATGAGAAAGAAATATCCTGGATAACATGTCTTCCAAGCAATTGTTTCCAGATCACGGTTAGCCAAAGGGCCAGAGATATACTACTTGAGGGTTTTAATTATAAAGACGAAACTGTTGTACCAAGCACAGTCGGGCTCCCGCGAAAAATTATTCGCATACAGCGAGTCCCGATCGAGCTTGAGGATAGCTGGATCAAAGAGATTTTGACAAAGTATGGACGGGAAATATCTATTAGAAGGAAATATCATGAACATTTCCCCTCCATACAGACTGGTGAGATGACCATCTCAATACTGATGGAGAAACCTATCCCCAACATTTTAACAGTGGCGGGATGGAATCTCCTGCTGAACTACGCTGGCGTAGTGCGACTGTGCACTAGATGCAAGTCTGCAGGTCATCTGAGTGCAGACTGCCCAACCAGAAAAAAGGACAAACCAGTAAATGACAAAAAGAAAGAACCAGAAAATGCAGAGGGCGCTACACCTTCGGTGGAAACCCTGACAACAAACTATGATAAGGCCATGGAAGCAGGATGCTCAGCATCTCAGAAAGAAATCCCAGAAATAGTCGAAGTAGAAAGGGAATCAACAATAGACCAATCCAAGAATAGAGAGCTGAGAAGCGACGGCCAAAAGAAGGAAAAATCAGAAACTTCAAAAGCAGGAGAAAACTCTCTAAACAAAGAAGAGCTAAAGCGCATCTGCGATGATGACAGAACCACCACTGTGGAGATAGGGGAAGAAATGCTCAAACGGTTCCATGGGAAGAAAAAAGCTTCCCAAAAAATTAGAAAAACCTTTGGAACCAAAGAAGAGCCTTTCTTCTTCTACAACGAAAGGAAAGAAAACAGAACTGTGGGTTTGTCATGGGCGGGATACATCTTCCGTGACGTATACAAAATAGAGCCAAGAGATTTTGAAGGATTCATGAATATGCTTCCTGAGGACGCGATGGCGGCTTATGATGCCGTCTACTCCTTCATAAGAGACGACACTGTAAAGTTGATCCCAACAAATTAGGTGGAGTCTCTTATGAAGGCCGGCACGGAGTAATACAGGAGCTATCTTTACTTTTCAGGCAAGTTAGAGTATGGAAAACTTAGAGCAGGACCCTACATCACAGCAGGAAAGACCAACTTCAGGTGGCCACCAAAAGTGGTCTCTGTGACGCAAGAACTGCGAAAAGTTGCCAAGTGCTCTAAAATCCCTCTTCTTAATTTGTTAAATTACCTCCTATCTTTAACTATCCCTTTAATAATATATTTAATAATTTAAAAAAAAAAAAAAAAAAAAAAAAAAAATTAACCTAACCTTTGTTTATATTTATATTTATACTTATTTTTCCTTTCCACTAACCTTACGCAGAAGTAACTGCCTACTACAACTAGGAGGTATAAATAACCAATAATTTAAGTTATATTTCAAGTTAAAGTTTCTTCTATAGTTACTAACCTCCTGTCTCACCAAGCCGTCCCAAGACTAACCTCACTTGGGACGACGAGGTGAACAGAAACCCAGGGAAGGGACTGGCACCTTCGCTGGGAAGAACCCCAACCAAAGTGTATTTAAATAGATTAAGATAGAAACCCACCCAGCCCACCCACTTCAAGCCCAGATGTTTTAAGTTTTCATCTGTCCTATCAGTCTTTTTCTTCAGACCATAAGTTTCAACAGGATTCCCAAGCCTGGAAAGTCTATAGACCCTCTCGACTCAAACAGTGGCCAGAGAGGGCTAGGACGAAACAGGTAAATGGGAATTTAATAGATCCAAAATGGTAACTCACAAAGGGTAATAGGGTACGGTTAGAGAAGTGGAAGCGGAGGCGGAAGCTTCGCTAACTGTACTTTATCAATGAGTATGTCTTCCATGTTCCTCGGTGAAGGTTTGCCCTGGGCATGGAAGATGTCTAACAACAGTTAGAACAGAGAGTGGTACTCAAACATAATCTGTTCACATCGCTTCTCGGCCTTTTGGCTAAGATCAAAGTGTAGTATCCGGATTGTTCTTAGCCGAAAGTTCCAGTTTATTGCGTTTTTTTAGTATTTTTTTAGTATCTTTTCAGGATTTTTCAGTATTTTTCAGATATAAGAAGACCAAGTGATGCTTGCAGCTTTCCCCACCTTTGCCACGATCTGCCCTGGTGCCGCACTACCTTCAAGATCAACGTACTTCAGTTGCCGTGACGTCATCAGCCAAGTTCCTGTTCCTGTCCAGCCATTGACCCTGCCTGGAGCATTGGATTCTGTGGAAGCGGACGTCTCTGGGAACTCCTACGCTTTCTCCACCTTTGCCACGATCTGCCCCGGTGTTGGACTGCCCGTGACGTCATCGACCCAGTTCCTGCTGCGTGGAAACTCCCCCCTGCCTGGACCGAGGATTGAAAAACCACGGACGTCCGAGGAAGCTACGAGCCTGCCACACCCTGAAGAACAAAGGATTTGATGGTGAGACCGTTCTTTTTGTTCTTTTTTGGCTGGGGTTTTTTCCCTTTCCCCCCAACCGACAGTTTAACGTTATTTCTAAATCGACCAACATTTTAAACGTAACCATGTATGCACAACAAGTAAAACGCACACGAACACGACCATCCATTCTAGAAAGAAACAACACACTACAATTTGAAGTAAAAACACACAGCCACATAAACCCACGGGAAGTACTGAGCGACCTGACCAAACAGTTACCTGAAAAGACAGATCTCATTTGGATAACAACGTTATCGGGAAACCGATTCCAAATTACATTAAAAACTGATGAAGCCAGAAATCACCTTTTACAAGGATTCAAAATAAAAGGGACTGAAGTCGTCCCCATGACTATCGGGGTCCAACGGAAAAGAATTACAATTAAACGAGTGCCCGTTGAGATCGATGACAGTTGGCTAAAAGACGAAATGGACATTTATGGCAAGCAGGTTGAGATCAGAAGACACTCTTTTTCAGACTTCCCCTACGTACAATCTGGCTACGTGACAATAGACATGATTATGGAGAAACCGGTGCCAAACATATTGTATATAGCCGGTTACAGATTAATCTTGGAATACCCGGGCGTGATACAGCAATGTACCAGATGTAATGCCCAGGGTCATGTAGCCAGGGACTGCAATAGGGGAAGGAGATCCCCTCTCTTGCAAAACCCACCAACAGGTCCAAATGAGCAGAACAACATTGACACAACTCAGCAGGAAACAACACAAGACACTAGCACACCCACAGAAACACTAACACAAGACACTAGCACACCCACAGAAACACTAACACAAGACACTAGCACACCCACAGAAACACTAACACAAGACACTAGTACACCCACAGAAACCAACCAAGACACAGACACAGAAATACCTACATTGGACACAAACACGAACACAACAACCCCCCCACCTACGGAAATACAGGAACAAACACCACAGACATCAGAAACACAAAACAAAAAACCTAAAAACAAAAAACAGAATCCCGAAACACACGCAGACAACAGTAATGAGGAAACCACAGAATTACCAATACAGGAAACCCGTACAACAAGATCACAGGCGCGCCAACAACAACAGGCCACAGAGGATACACGACAAAAACCCACAGTCTTCTTTGTTGACAGCGGGCCCTTCCCAGAAGGCTTTGGCGATCGACCGAGAGTGGAAGTGGGTTTCTCAAATGCGGGAGAACCACTACGACTCCACTTCTACGGGGGAGATATGACCTTCGTGGTCGATTTGAAAGACCTTAGGGAGAATCTAGAGGATGCATGTAAGAGTCTTCACGTCAATTGGAGCCAGAGAATGGAAGATGCCATAAGCTCCGCTGCCAGGGAGGCAAGACTCCTGTACGACATTCCTGTATAAACATACGGCGACAATAAAAATTGCAACCCTGAACGCTCAGGGTTTTAAAAATATACACAAACAGGACAACATAATAAACACAATGCAACAAAGAAATATACAGTTCTTACTGCTACAAGAAACACATATAAATTCCATACGACAGATACAAAAAATTGAACAGACATACCACCTCCAAAGCTTCTGGAGTTTCGGCACCGATCGAAGCAGAGGAGTAGGTATCCTGGTCAAAACACCTATGACAGGCAACATTAAAAATATACGTCGGGACATAGAGGGAAGAATCATTTCAATTGATTGGACTCTCGATAACATCACATACAAAATCGCCAGTATATACGCACCAAACAGGGAGGCAGAAAGACACACTTTTTTGGCAGACTTGCACAACTACCTAGCAGGGCACGATTTCCTCATAATTGGAGGAGATTGGAACTGTATAGAGGTACCTAACAGGGACAAACGGGGCGGTAACACTGCCACAGGTAACTCGGGAGCGGCAGAAATCATCAAAATATGCCGTGAAACAAATATAACAGATTACTGGGTATCCAAAAAAGGAAACCTTTTCTCCGGAACCTGGAGCAACAATAGCAAGGACATACACACACGAATAGACAGAATATACACAACAACATCCTTAGCAACGGGTAAAGGGACCATAGATCATATTAATATGAACACGGCAGAACACGTCTCAGACCATAAGATGGTAGAAGCCAAAATACCTTTGGTAGGAGGCATGGAAACAGGACCAGGATACTGGAAACTGAATACCAGCCTCCTCCAGGATGTGGCCACAAAAATAAAGTACGAACAACTATGGCATGAAAACCAAACAGATCAGGAAGACATCCAAAATTGGTGGACCAAAATGAAAAACCTCACCGCGATGTTCTTCCAAACCACAGCACGAGACAAATCAAACGAACAGAGAGAAAAACGCAAAAACCTCTATAGAGAACTCACGCTATTTTCACGCCACAAACCACCGGGGTCGTTAAACCACCAGGTAATCAAACAAATACAAAAAGACATCCGGGCATTAGATCTGGAAGAAGCCCGAAAATATAAATGGAGAATTAGAGCTCGATGGCTCCTCCAAGAAACAGACAACGCAGCCTTTTACGAGAGGTTACAAAACAATCATGTCACTAACATAATTAGGAACGTAAAAGACCATAACGATAAAATCGCGAACACTACCCCGGAAATAGCTCAGGCTTTCTACGAACACTATACAAAGTTATTCACACAAACAACCGATGAACCGACCGAGTGGGAAAACAAAACTTTCCCACAAACTCTAGAACACCATCAAGCATATCAAGAAAAAAGAATTACACTAAATGAAGTGACTGAAGCGATTAAATCCTTCAGCAACAAAAAAACACCCGGCATTGATGGCTTACCAATCGAATATTATAAAACTTTCCCTCATCTTGTAGGGCCGACATTAACAAACCTATTCAACACATTTCTAGACGAAAACCAAATTTATGAGGACTTCAAAAGAGGCCTCACCATATTTATTCCGAAAACAGGCGACAACACACACGAAATTAAAAACTGGCGACCGATCACATTAACAAACACTGATTACAAGATTTTTACAAAAATACTAGACAACAGAATCAAAATGACACTTCCATACCTAATAAAATCGAACCAAACAAGCAGTGTACCAAACAGAAGCATACATCTAAACTTAAACTTAATACGCGATGTCATTAATTACGCAAACAAGAAAGAAACAAATCTTTACCTTGTAAACTTAGACCTGGCTAAAGCCTTCGACTCAGTGCGACATGAATACATGTTCGATACACTCAAAAATTTCGGGGTACATCCAAAATTAATACAATGTATTAAAACAATATACGAGGACAGCACAACACAGCTACAAATAAACGGCCAAATAACGGATCCTATTACAATACGGAGGGGGGTGAGACAGGGCTGTCCACTTAGCCCAACCCTCTTCACGTTATGCATGGAACCGTTATTACAAGCCATACAAACGAACAAAAATATTGCTGGGATGAGTTTGCCTGGCAGAGCGCACGAGGAATGCAAGGCGATCTGCCACGCAGACGACATCACAGCAACTATAACCCATAAGGAATCTTTACATGCACTCATAAAAACTACAGAACAGTTTAGTAAATTATCCGGTTTAAAACTAAATCACACAAAAACAGCTCTGAAACACATAAACAACACAAATGAGACTCCACCACAAGGATGGAACATAGTTACAGGACCACTTAAAATCTTTAGGAGTCCCGTTCACACACCACGAAGTGAAAATTGCCGCCCGCGACATCACGCAGACAATTAAAAAGAAAATGCAAGACTGGAAACCGAGCATGTTTTCGCTACAAGCGCGTGCTCGGATAATAAATACTATTTTTGTCCCAGCAATACTATACACAGCGCAAGCCCAACCGATCACAACCAAAACACTAAAGAAATGGCAGTCAATGGCGTACCGTTACTTCTGGGGCCATAGAGCTGAAGAGGTCGCCAGAGACGAAATGTATGGGCCAAAAGCACAGGGAGGATATGACTTTCCACATTTCAAATATAAAATTCTAGCCGCAGCCATGAAAATGATCAAGAAAGTACTCCAGAACGAACAACATCAAGCGAAATGGTTCGCCAGATATTGGCTTGGAATAAAACTTCCCCTATTTGGCGAACCCAAAAACACAGGACCAATTACACTAGAAACAACACAATATTACTCTAACATAATTAAAGAATTAACAAATCTTAAGAATAAGGGAGAAACTTTTGACTTATCATCCGATAGTCTTCTCCAATTAACACAGAAACTAACACCTTACAGCCTACAAAAACACCCGAGGCAGACAACAGAAACAACTTGGCAGAACATACACAAACAGGGAGTTACATATCCATCAAGAAGTGCTCTTGCGTGGAGAATGGCCCACGCCTTTTTCCCAACGCGGCACGAACTTTTTAGAAGAGGAAAACAGCCACATAGAACATGCGTTTTTTGCCCTGAGGAAGAAACAGTCGAACACCTCTTGTTCGATTGCCCAGTTGCGCAGGGCGTATGGAACTATGTGGCAAACAAATTCAATATTCCTCTTCCCACAAAACAAATGATAGTATATTTCCACATAGACACCAAACCTATAAAAAATTTATTACTCCTATACACCATTAAAGAACTGCGTTTCCACATTTGGAAGGTTAGAAACGAAAAGGGCTAAACCTAACATTGGCTTCTGGGACAGCATAGGGGACAGAATCTAGGAAGGGGTCTGGCACCCTTCGCTAGAAAGAACCTCCACCGTTACAAAAGTATACTTTAATACAGGAACCCACCCTGCCCACCCACTTCAAGCCCAGGTTTTCTTCAACTGTCCTATCTTTCTTATTTTTCCAAACTATAGTTTCAATAGATCTCCCAGGTCTGTAAAGTCTACAAACCCCTCTGCTTAAGTGTCGCCAGAGTGGGCTACGACTGCACGGACCAATGGGAGAATCACAGAGACAAAATAGTAATTCACAAAAGATATAAGGTATAATTAGAGAGGTGGAAGTGTAGCCGGAAACCTCAATAATTGTAGTTTATAAATGAGTATGTCTTCCACGACCTTGGCAGAGCAACGCCCTGGTAATGGAAGACATCTAACAATAGTTAGAATCTAGGAAGGGGTCTGGCACCCTTCCTAGGTTCCAAAAAAGGGTACTCAAACAAAATCTGTTCACATCGCTTCTAGGCCTTTTGGCTAAGCTTAATAAGCGGCGTTAAAAGTAAGCTCTTAGGCTAAGGGCAAATTGTAGTATCTGTTCTTACTAGAATAGATAAAATTCGGCCATCCGGCTAAACAAGATTGTAGTATCTGTTCTGACTGGTTTGATATCTATATGGGTCTTAGGACACTGGATATCAAACTGATCAGATAAAGATACCGTGTAGTATCTGTACAATACAGAACTAACACAAGTCCTAAAGGACCTTAAACCCTGGACTGGGGTAAGGAAAAACACTAATTTTTTTCAGAGGTGTTAGCTGTACTCACATAGCACCGGTTCCATCCCAGTCTTCTACCCTATATGATCCCTTTTACAGGGAGATAGGTTTTTTTAGGCTGAGGCCGAGTGAGTGCACTACACATTCCCCCTCTCCCAACACTACGCGTTTTTCCCCCCCGCTGTCCTTAGCTAGGTTTTCGGTCCCCCCGGATGGCTCCTTTCTCTTTTGGCCGACCAAACACCTTGCAGTTCACGGTGCCGGGAGAAGATGAAATAAATGAGACTAACTTCCTAAAATAAATTATTAAGACTGTTGGAAATGAAGTCACCTGGATTACCAGATTCCCTGGTAACAGGTTTCAAATCACAGTCAGCCCAAGAGCCAGAGATATTTTACTAGGAGGTCTTACCTACCAAAATAGGGAAATTATCCCAGACACAGTAGGCGTACCTAGAAAATTAATTAGGATTCAGAGGGTCCCACTCGAACTAAAAGATGAGTGGATAAAAGAAGCCTTAGAAAAATACGGCCGGGAAATAAGCATAAGGCGGCAGCCTCATAAAGACTTCCCTGGCATTATGACAGGAAACATGACAGTCCTCATGCTAATGGACAAACAAGTTCCCAATATAGTTACAGTAGCTGGGTGGAAGCTACTGCTAAATTACTCAGGCGTTAAACGCCAGTGCACAAGGTGCAGTTCTTTCGACCACCTAAGCACAGACTGCCAAAAAAAGAATAAAACAACAGAAAGGAAGGATGCAAAAAGCCCTGCAACCTCTAAGGAAACCACAGAAATAAGAGACGAGGAAACGGAAAACAAAGACCAACCTAGACTTGAAGTACCGATTTTAAGACTAAAACAAATTAGAGAACCCCCAGAAGAACAAACAGAAACTTTGACAAGTGAAGATGACACAGGAAGTAATGCATCTCCTGTAGAATCCGAAATACTAGACTCAGATACAGAAATAGAAGAAGGAATGGAAACAAGCCTTGTAGTAGGGCAACGTTTAATAATGGAAGATGATCCTGAAGCTACAAAAGGTGATTTTTCACCTCTAAAAACACGGCAGCAAAGGCTTAAAGAAAACGTCCCCCCAGTACATTCTCTGATAATACTCGGGGAAGTGTTTGAAGAAGTAAACAAACAACTTGGGCAGCCCTGCATACAGGCCGTAAAGCAAAATAACAATTACTTTACGCTATTCCTGAAGTGGGGAGATCAACGAATAAAACTGGATGAGAAACTAGAGGAAAATTTTTATTCAGCATGTAGTTCTTTGGGTGTTACACCACAACCTGACATGCTACAAACCATCCAGGACAATAAACAAAGGTTAATGGAAATAATGCTGTACAAGGATTTAGTGGAATAACGCTGCAAACCTGAGAGGTTTACAGAAACCACTATAAAAAAAACCTAGCATAAAAGGGTGTAAGAATGAGAATGTGAAACTAACCTAACCAACTAATCAGTAACTTACAAGTATGAATGGACTTATAATTATAATAAAAAAAAAAAAAAAAAAAATTTTTAACTTAGAAAACTTACCCAGAAGTAACTGTGATATGTATACCCTAATCTTAGTAATTTAGTTAGATAGTATATATATATAAGAATTAATTAATTAAGCATTACTTTAGACTAACATTACTAACCTCCTGTTTTCACCATGCATTCTCAAACTTAACCTGAGAATGCATGGCAGACAGAATCCAGGTCAGGGACTGGCACCTTTCCCTGGAGAGAACCTCACCCTAAGTAAAGACGATTGTCTTAATGAAAACCCACCCAACCCACCAACTTCAAGCCCAGCTTTTGTTTCATCTGTCCTATCAGTCTTTTCACTTCAGACCATAAGTTTCAGTAGGATTCCCAGGCCCGCAAAGTCCTCTCGGGCCAATAGAGGGCGGAGACGGAGCCAGCCAATGGGAATTTAATAGATCCAAGATGGTATTTTACAAAAGGTTTGGGGTATGGTTAAAGAAGTGGAAGCGGAGGCTGAAGCTTCGATAACTGTACTCTAACAGTGAGTATGTCTTCCGCGACCCTGGCAAAGTTTAGCCTTGGTGGCGGAGGGCATCTAACGATAGTTAGAAACCAGAAATGGTACTCAAACAAAATCTGTTCACATCGCTTCTCGTCCTTTTGGCTGAGAGCAAAGCGACCAGTAAAAGAACGCTCCTATCTAAAGAGCCAATCAGAGTGAACCATCGTTTGACGCTTGCGTTCGGTACGCGGCCGAAGGTCACGGAACGGTAAGCGGAGAGCGGCGGCACTAGCTAACCCCAGACCGGGGTAAAAGTAATACACTTGGCGGTGGGATTAGGGTTAGGCCCTCCCTCCTCCGGTATAATGACGTCAGCTAATGCTCCACGAGATCTAACCGTAAGGTTTACCTTTGCCAAGGCCATTGACGCAGCAGACATTGCAGAGGCCATAATTAACGTTGTAGACGTAGCCCATATACGTAATATTAACTGCTGGGATTTCCAAAAGGGCCTTTTTGAGGTAACTTTAAAATATTACCCAACAAAAGATAAATTAATTGAAGAAGGTATTGTCATTAACGGTGAACGCTTTCACCCCATAGCCTTAAAGGATAATAACATTAAATTTGTCTACTTGAAACGGCTCCCGGCAGAGATTTCCGATGAGACCCTTAAAACCACGTTCCGACAGTACGGAACAGTTGAAAAAGTATGTAGGACTTATCACCCAAAATATAAAAACATCGAACTGGGTGATAAAATTCACCTACGAATGAAGATGGAAAAACCGGTACCAAATTTTGTGAATATACAAGGGTACTACGTAATGGCCAGTTACACTGGCATGACGCGACTTTGCAGTCGTTGCCGCCTCGGCGGACACACAGCAAAGGACTGCCCGCGTAACAAATGTGGGAACTGTGCCGTCATTGGGCACTCCCAGCTAACGTGCACTGAGCCATGCAGTGAATGCCAGGATACGAAGCACAGGAAATACCAGTGCAAGAAAAGTAAGGAGTCTGCACCACCTGAAGACTTCCCTCCTCTCCCAAAAAAGCAATCAGTCAGCAAGCCACCAGCAGAACCTACTCCTTCCCAGTCGGAAGCTACAGAACAAACAGAGGACAACTCTGAGGAAGCTCCCTCAGTCTCAGCAGAACTACCCTCAAACCCCGCCCTCGCGAACAACAAATGGTACCTCCTGAGCGAGGAATTTACAAGTGACAGCGACATGGCACTAGACAACGAAGAAGACCAGCCAACTACATCGAAAGACGCTGACAGGACACCATCATCTAAGCGCCCTGGCAGCATAAAAGAGAGTGATGGAAAGAAGCCAAAGCCTAATACACCAAGCATTCCAGAAGAACCAGAACTCGTCCAACGGTCCGCAGAATTTGCTGAAACCCAATTAGTCTTCAGCCAGGTAGAGGATATAGAGAACACAATCAAAACAGTAGGAAAGCCAGTGCTCTTCACCTCAGATTGCAAGACCCTTAGCCTGAGATGGGGAAGTGTCACCGTGGAAGACATAAAAACCATTACACCCGACCAGTTACAAGGAATCCCAGAGCTGAGTTCCACAGCAAGTGAAGGTGTTTGCAGAGCCCTAACAAGGATGCTGGAAACAAAAGAAGAGGTTATGTGGCAAGGAATTTGGGAGAACCAAGAGAAACGGTATAAATTCGAGGAGGAAAAAAAAAAGAAGGCGGCCTCTAAGGCGAACAAACTCAAGCAATGAGTTAAATAGGAAGAAACACCCTGCACAGTAGTGACTGACCCTTTCTGGTCTTAACCAGGTTTAAATCTTACAGTTTAAACCTTCTTAAAAGTATCCGATGCCAATGACGTCAAGCACCGAGGCAACTACGGTAAAGTTTAGTAGGAACATCAGCTGGTACACTGCAACCTAGAGGGAAGGCTTGTACTTCCCTCTAAATGCAGGTTAGGAAAATTTGTCTAAGTTTAAGTTTACCCTTCCAAAGTCGGGCTTTTTTAGCCCGTGACAGAAATGATGACGGGTAACACCGTGTTCACAGTAAAAGTGATCGGTACTCGACTGATCTGTTCACATCGCTTCATTCCTTTTCTAGTACTTGTCGTGCTCCCCCGCATCTTCTCGACTTTGTTCCCGTGCTGTGAGGATAGTTTTTTTTAAACCGAAGTGGTTACTTGTGTAGCCTTTAAAATGAGTAACTCTAAGATAAGTAGAGAATTGACTGTGCGCTTCAATCTACGCACACAGATTGCTGCAGACGTTTTTGCCGACGCGGTAATGAACGTCGTGGAGATCGGTCAAGTAAAGAATATAAATTGCTGGGACTTTTTCAAAGGTTACTATGAAGTTACACTGAGATTTTTCCCGGCCAAGGATAAACTACTGAAAGAGGGTATCGTCCTCGGTAATGAGAAACATATCCCCATTCCTGTGACTACAGGAGGAATTAAGAATATCCGCCTAAGGAAACTACCGGCAGAGATTACAGACGAACATCTCACGGCCGCGTTTAAAGAGTACGGATCCGTCATGAAAGTTGACAGACCAAAGTTTGAAAAGTACCCGGGTGTTGAAATGGGGGACAAAGTCTCCCTAAGGCTAAAAATGACTAAGACGGTACCAAATTTCGTAATGGTGAAGGGCTATTTCGTCATGGTAAATTATGAAGGAATGGCAAGGCAATGCACCCACTGCCACCTAGAGGATCACATTGCTAGGGACTGCCCGAAAAATAAGTGTGGTAACTGCGGAACCACGGGGCACTCCCAGCCGAAATGTACCGAACCCTGCGGTAACTGTGGCGTGGAGTCGCACAGAAGATTTCAGTGTGACTCAAAGAAAGAATACGTACCCCCAAGAGAGGAGTTCCCAGATCTCGAAACGCCAAAAAATGTAGAGAAAGGGAAAGCTCTACCCCCCGTCACCCAGGGTACCCCCGACACAACGCCCGGGGTAGTTACACCGGAAAAAAGCATAGCGGAGACGGAGGTCGTGGCTCCTAAAGGAAAAGAACCCCCCGTGCCTGAGAACCAACGCCCAATCATAGAGGCCCCGGCTGACGAACACCTTTCGGTCTGCTCGACCGACAACAACGTGGACCTCAGGGAAGAAATAGACCATTTGGGGGAGCGACTCGTCATCGACGATCAAGCTGGAAGTACACCCGACAGCTACCCCCCCCCCCCCCCCAGGATGACACCGTTCAAAATGCTACCCGAAGTGAAGAGAAGACCTCGCCTACAGACATGGAGGTGGAGGAAACCCACAGCGTCATGGAAAAAAAAAGGGGAAGATCGCTAAGCCGGAGTCGGCCCGCACGTGGCTTAGCAGGACACGACATCGGGATAGAGTCAGCAAAAAAAACTAAGAACCTCCCATCCACCCGGCTGTAACTTTCGCGGGCCTTAACCTTGCAACCCTGAATATACAGGGATTTCACAACGAAAGGAAACACGATTGGATATCAGGAGTCATGACAAAACATAACCTGGACATTCTCTTCCTACAGGAAACCCACATCAACCACATTAGCCTGGTAAAAAAACTGGAAAAAAAATGGAACTACAAAACCTTCTGGAGTTTTGGGACCCACAGAAGCAGAGGGGTGGCGATCCTTTTTAACGCCAGCTTCCGAGGGAGAATCCGGTACTCCAGAAGGGATCAAGAAGGCAGGATCATAGCAGTACACGTAAAAATCCAAAACCACAACATAGTTCTTGTAAATATCTACGCCCCGACTGAGAAAGCGGTTAGAAAAAACTTCATCAAGGATCTGTACCCGTACTTGGAGGGTCCCTCCGAAATTATCCTAGGCGGAGACTTTAACTTTGTCATGAACAACCTTCTTGACAAGGTTGGAGGGGACCCTAAGCAAGGAGAAGTCGGAAAACACCA